>NC_056733.1:1655562801-1655575301 GCF_019279795.1 Protopterus annectens | reverse complement strand
AGCCTTTCCCAGGTGTGTGTGTGTGTGTGTGTGTGTGTGTGTGTGTGTGTGTGTGTGTGTGTGTGTGTGTGTGTGTGCGTGTGTGCGTGTGTGTGTGTGAAAATATCAAATCTCACAGTTCGTGTACGTGTCTTCTTCTTGGAGCAGGGCACAAAGCACTGGTTCTACAGAGGACTTGGCTTGGACACTCAGCTGAGTACTTAATGCTATAGCTGTGCTAGTGGGAAGCCTTATTGGTGCCCTGGTGGGAGACAGATATAAAGAAATACAGACCCCAGGCTGACTGTGTTGTGTATGTGCTCTTAAGAGAAATTGTGCATGATGCAGAGTGGTCTGCATCTGGAAGTATTGAGTGTATTAATTTGTATTCCAAATAAACTTCCCTCTCCAGTATCAGTGGTAAGGATTCAGGCTCCTTGATTACTGGACCTGAGTGTGGGCATCACATGAGTAAAGCAAGTTTATGAGCTAAATGAATCAGGATCTTTAGCAACCTTGTATACTGCATGCTGGAGTAATAGCTCCATAACATGACTTAGTTTACTGTATGCCTGCAGAAAGTATTCATGCAGTATGCATTTTGGGTAAATGCTGTGCCCTGCTGCATTAATTATGAAGCAGAACATGGATGCTTATGATGCAGACATTGTCCAAGATACACTACATGGACAGTCACTTTACTGTATGTTCCATGATAGTCATATAGCCATACTACAATGTCATGTTCACATCTATGTCATTTAAACTCATGCACAGACTTACTCTTTACAACCATGACCATGCAATGGGTATTTATAGGTGCGGTATGTATGCCAAAGTGTGTGCATATCTATGTGTATACTGTGTATTCACATTTCTAAGGCTTCAAGTCACCTGTGATGCTTTACACAGCAGTAGAAATTCACATCTTTGAACAGTTTATGTCACATACCTATGGATGCACACAAAAGCACATGCACATACACACATACACATAGAAAGGAAAACATGTTTTGCATCAAGGACAATATGTCCAGCTTTGTAGGTGTTAAGGATGTACACAATGCAACATTATTTAACACAGCCTGTTGTGTGATGGGCAATGTCATATTAGAAATACTATGCTTTACATGATATGTATGGAACAGGCACTTTTCAATTGTGTTAATGACAGTTGTGGGTCATAATGTTAATGAGTGAGGTAAAAACATGTGAAACATTAACTCCACAGGCAGACTCGTATAATATAGTACAATCTGAAATGTCATTTACATACTATGATATATTTGTCCAGTCCACAGAATAGTATTTAAAACAGTACGAGGTTGAATAAAAATGTTGCCCAAATACATAAAAGAAACGTAATATATACATACCTATGGAAGTACAAAAGTAGGCGGATGGTAGCAATGACTATGAGAATTAAATGCCTAGAAAGATTTATTATAAAAATGATATGTCAAATTTTACTTAATGGTAATAAGTAAAAATGCCTAAAAGGGTGGTGTTATAGGAAAACAGTGGACCTACCAGAGGTGCTTTGTGTCCAAATACTATATATATGATGGACAAAATAAGCAGTCCTGTGGCCATTTTTTGCTAGCATGTTTGTTTTTCAATGGTAATATGTGACAATATAGCAGATTTGCACTTCAGCATGCTTTTTTTTTTCCTTTTCTTGACAAACTTGATAAGCTAAATGAAAATCTGTCCTGGATAATGTAACTATGTAACAAATAAACTAATGTAAACCCTGAGCTTTTGGACATGCTCCACTTGAAGAGGTCCCAGTCCCTCAGAGCCAAACGCTCTGGGGATCTAGACCTTGTCATCACGGTGGGCAGAGCATGCTGGGGGGATAGGTTCCTGGCCCGGAAACTCCCGTGCTCTGGAGTGGACTGCCTGTGCAAGTCAGGCGGAGCGCCTCCTTGGCCCTCTTCGGGAGGAGACTTGACGATTGGATGGGAGGTGCGAAGTTCACCCCTGGGATCATGTCAGTCGCCATGCTAGACAGGGGTCCAGGGAAGTAAATATTGTGGGAAGAAATATCCAGGGAATTGTTATGACTGGGCTTGTATGGGCCCTAGGGCCGATAGCCTAGTACCAACCTATGAACCTATCAATGCCTGGTACATCTTCTAACACATTACAACAATCTTTATGCTGGGTTAGAAATCCCCAGTAATATTTCACCAGGCTCACTACCTCCATACTAAAGGGACTATATCTAGTGACAAAAATATTCTTTGTCTGTTCTAAACTCTATACCTTCTCTTTGATTTCAAATCAGAACTTTTATTATATTTATTATCAGTATATTTTTTGTATTTATTAGCACAACTTCTCACACTCGTTTAAATTTTCTACATCATTATTTATTTATTTATTTATTTATTTATTTATTTCACATTTGTTAACCGGGTTGGCCCAGCTGAGCACAGACCCATTTTCATTGAAGACCCGAGGAGAAAAGCTCCAGCAAAATGTACAACTTATTTAATTATACAATTTTTTCACAAAAATGAATAATAATAACAGTTACTCAATAATCACCAAGCTAAGTAATTGACAAACAGAGAAAGTAGTAAGTATAATAAGACACTTAGTAAAGTTGGTACACTGTTTACAGTATATCCATAGAGGACTTAACAAATAATACAGGAGAAAGATTCTTATAGTTTAGGCAAATTCTTATAGGTTAGGCAAATATTAGTAAGAATATACCACCATCTGATTTTTGTTTTTTAAATCATATCCTCTCTTAAGAAACATATCTGTAATGCATTGTAATTCTTCATAAAATTCAGCTGTTTGTGGATTTTTATTTTTGTTTTGTGGTTGTGGAGTTATCAGAAAAGTGAGTCTGGCAGAGTATGTGTGGATTGGGGTGGTCATCATCATGATGTACCCCCAGATCTGTAGATGGCTTTGTTTGCTCTCAAGTACTGAATCAGTGTGTGTGGTGATTTTATCTTTTCTTTGCAGATATACAATCAGTTAGTATATATAAGTAAGGGGTGAAATAAACATGTTTTTAGGATATTTTTTTTTGGTTTTCAGTGAAATTGGTTACGCCATCCAGCATGGAGGTCAGGCTGCTGTTGGAATGGTTTAAAGCTGTCTTGGAATGTACCAGTAGTCTGACAAGATGACAGAGTGTGTGTGTGTGTGTGTGTGTGTGTGTGTGTGTGTGTGTGTGTGTGTGTGTGTGTGTGTGTGTGTGTGTGTGTGTGTGTGTGTGTGTGTGTGTGTGTGTGTGTGTGTGTGTGTGTGTGTGTGTTGGGGGGGTTGTATACATTTAAGTGACTATGACAGAAAGTTAATATATAAATAAACTTGTAAATGGACTGAAAATATGCTTGTAAATATAATTTTTCCTTCAGCTTCACAACACCATCTGTCATCTACATAGGGTCTTCATATTTGCCACTCTTCTGTCAGGTACAAGCTAAATTGAAAGAGATAAACTGTACTATGTGTATGCATGTGTTGATTCTAGTCTATATTGTCACCAATAACTTCATAGGAAAGTGTAATAAAGTGGTGTACAATTTTGATAAGCCTAGAAAGGCAAACCCACAGAGGCTTCCTATTAAAGCATTGACATCTGCACCCCACCCCCTAGTAAGGAAACTAACGTAAAAAACTTCTCCAAAGCCAATTTCATGCTACTCAAGTCACCCATGCAGATGGGAGCTGAAATTTCGATTGCTGAATCCTACACTGAGGCACTGTATGAGTACATCCACTCGTGCATGAGTCATGCCATTCCAAATAGAACCAAGACGCTCTCCTCCAAAAAAGGAAGCCAATCTGGGGTTTTCTGCCATAAACAAACTATACAACAGAAGGAAGAAACTGTTGCAGAAAAGAGCAAAATCCCAGGATGCAAAAAACTCCCTTACCAGCCTCAGTAAGAAGCTGAGATCCCTCATAAAATCCTCCAAAGCTAATTACAAAAATATAATTGCTAAAGATTCCAAAGACAACCACAAGGCATCCTATAGTTATTCAAGAATCTAAATGGCAATGCTCAGATCTGCTCTGAGCTACAACAGAATGGCATTAAATATACTGATCCCAAGGATATTGCCAATATCCTGGCAGATCAATTTAGTGCCAACTTCACCCCCCTCTCACCCCCTAAAGGGCCCCTCTCAATACCAAAAGATTGCCAAACTCCGGTAATCACAGTTACACTGGTAAAAACTGCACTCTCCAAAGCTAAGAATACAGCATCCATGGAACCAGATGACATCGCGGGCTGTGTACTACATGAACTACAAAATGAACTGGCACCTCACCTAAGTGTCATGTTTAATCATAGCCTCACCTCAGGCTTCATGCCCACTGAGTGGTGCACAGCTACAGTTATCCCACTCCACAAGGAAGGATCCACCTTGGATCCCAGGAACTATCGTCCCATCAGTCTAACGAGCCTGATCTGCAAAGGCATGGAATCCATTATCATGGAATTTATAAATAAAGACACTGGCAACCTTCAAACACGGGAACCCACCCAGTTTGGGTTCATGAAGGACCAATCTTGTCTCCTGAACCTGATTGACTTCTTCAAATCAATCTCCAGAGCTATGGACGAGGGTAAGGAGGGCCACACAGCCTATCTGGACCTTGCCAAGGCCTTCAGCACCATCCCCTACTCTGGAATCATAGATAAATTTACTAAGCCCTACATCACTCAATGGGTTGCCAACTGGCTTACTGACAGAACCCAGACTGTAAAAGTAGCCAACTCCAAATCCAGCTCCAGATATGTGACAAGTGGAGTACCTCAGGGTTCAGGCCTGTGACCGCTCTTGTTTGGCATCTTTTTCTCTGAAGTACAGGCCGACACTATGGGACTCCGGCTAACAAAGTTTGCAGATGACCGCGGACTGGGAGCCATTATTGAACCCCCAAATTATGTGGATATTCCACAAAAGGGCCTTACAGAAACAGATGCTTGGTGCCAGATCCATGGGCTCAGGCTTAATGCCAAGAAATGTATAGTTATCCCCATTGGGAAAAAACATGTACCCATGAATTACCACATAGGTGGAAGTACACTAAACACCGAAAGTGTGATGAGATACTTAGGGACACAGGTGGATAGTGTTCTCACCTTCGATAACCACATTGCCACAACAGTCAGGAAATCCTTCTATGTGGCACACCTCATCACTAAGGGCTTTTCATCCAGAAAAAAGGAGGTCATTATCTCACTGTACTCATCCCTCATTAGACCAATTATAGAGTACAATGCCCCATTTGGTATGCATCTCACAAGACATCTGCAACAGCTGGAAAGGCCACAGAAATACCTCTCTAAAAGAATCACAGGCCTAAAGCAAAAGCCCTATGCTGACCATTTAAAAAACTCCAGCTATACTCTGTGGCATATCGTCTACTCAGAGGCGATCTCTGCTTAACATACAAGGCCATGTCAAACCCTGAGCTGCTGGACATGATCCACTTAAAGAAATCCCAATCCCTCAGAGCCACATGCTCCAGGGATCTAAACCTTGTCATCACAATGAACAAAACATGCTGCAGGGATAAGTTCCTGATGCAGAGACTCCCCATGCTCTGGAATAGACTCCCCATACATGTCAAGCAGAGTGCCTCCTTGGCCCTCTTCAAAAGGAACCTGGATGATTGGATGGGAGACAGGAAATTCACCCCAGGGATCATGTCAGTCACACTGCTAGACAGGGGTCCAGGAAATTAGATATTGTGGGAAGAGATATCCAGGGGATTGTTATGGCTAGGCTTGTATAGGCCCTAGCGCCAATAGCCTAGTACCAACCTATGAACCTATGAACCTATATAAATATTTTTAAGAAACAATACAAGAATACAAGATCACTTTCTCCCGGGACTTTCCATACAGTCAGTCTAAATCAGCAGAGGGAATGTTTAGAGACAATTCATCAAACAAGTAAAATAAGACAAAAAAAGTAAGAAATAAATCATAGAATAGGCTTGATTTGCATTCCTGGTAGAACAGGCATCTATTTTCCCATGCCGGGGATTCCTTATGAAACTGCACAGTAAAGACAGATTTCATTGGAAAAGACATATACTGAATAACCTGAATAACACCAATTCACTGTCAGTATTTACCATGAATCTGCAGCTTTTGGCATCTCTGTGATTGATATACTGCCTGACAACTCCCCTTTGCCATGCTGAAAGGATCTGATTGCGAAAACTCCTGTATGTGTTGCTCAAATGCATCCAAGATGTATATCCGAGGCACACCTTCAAGTGACATACAGAAATGGAATTACCTCAAGTTATATGCCAAAAAGGAAAGCATCAATTGTTCATTTCTATCCCCCGTGTTGTCAAGGTGGTCATATTGTCACCATTAATCTTCTCTTCTTACTTTCTGTTGCTCATATTAATAAGACAATATGGGCCGTGCAGTTTTCACATAAAATACTCCTGCACAATCATATTTATGTTTATATATTTATATTTATATTTACATTTACAAATTTATATTTATATTTATTTTTACATTTAAAATAGAGTGGGCTGTTTTCCTTGCAAAGAGTGACCAGTGGATAAAAAATCTTTTAGTGCAGATAAAGCACAAAATATTCTTTGCAAGAATAAATACATACATTTTGCTAATTAAAAATATCTATCAAAGAGGTGACAACATAATATTTTAAGAAATAGTTATGTAACACTAAGCAATGGCATGATCTACATAATCAATTTCTTGGTGGTGTAATTAAGGTGCCAGTTCTAATATAGTCACAAATGTTTATAGTAACACACACATGTGGGGGCACAGTCATAAATGTCATGGCCGTTCATTATCTAGTCCCAGGTATATGACTTTTTTTAAGGCTGCAGAATAAATCATGTGGAAAACAAATTAAAATTATTAACGTCTGTGATGTTTACCTCTGCATACAATGTGGCATTGCAGTATACACCATTAAATATGTAGCACTGCTAAGACTCTGCAAGCTGCAGTTCAGCAAGTTTTACTGATAGCAGAAGACAGAAAGTTGTGCATATCCTTCCTAACTGCAGGTAATTTAAACTAGTAAGCTCTCAGTCAAGTTTTAATTGCTGTTTTTATTTTCAGGTATGGTAAAAGATAAGCACTTTTATTTTGACATAGTGAAATTCACAGTTGGTTTGTTATTTTTCTATGAACCATAACGTGTGACATTACTATTTATTATGCAATTTAACACTCTAAGTTTGATTTCTTCTGTGATGGTGGTTACTTTGAATATTAATTATGGGTTGATGTATTTTAGAAACAATACAATTATAATTCAAAAATATGCAAATTAGCAGGTGATTGCATGTTTTACTTGAAGCCTACTTTCTTTGTAGTTTATACTTAGCAGTTATATTCTTATAGGTGGCATTAGGTTCCTGCACATTGCTGGCACTTAAAACAGCAATCTTTGATACGGGATGTGAATTCATCAGCTGAGTGAATATTTTTCTTTTCATTTTATTGTTAGGTTCTACCATAGTTATGAATACTGCTCTCTGACTAATCTATTACCCACCTTACTGTGCTTTGTTATATTTCATGTGTACTCAGATGCTTATCATAGCCACCTTGATGGCTGGTGCAATTCAGCAAAGAATGATATTGTTAACTAACCATAAGATATTTGATTATTTAGGTAGCTGTGCTGGTCACAAGCTTCACACAAGTGAGTGTTGGAATAGATATGCAATACATTTTACTGTTCTTTTATATGTGTCATTTTAGGTTGGCAATAAGTTTGGAGACAAAGCCAGAGAGGCAAGATTATGTTGGTTTGGACATGTGCTGAGGAGGGATGCAGAGTATATTGGTAAAAAGATACTAAGGATGAAGCTGCCAGGTAACAGGAACAAAGGAAGACCTAAGATAAGGTTTATGGATGTGGTGAGAGAGGACATGCAGGAGGTTGGTGTGACAGAGCAAGATGCAGAGGACAGGAAGAAATGGAAACAGTTGATCTGCTGTGGCGACCCCTAACGGGAGCAGCCGAAAGAAGAAGAAGAAGAAGAAGAAGAAGTGTCTTTAAGGAGGGCAGAAAAAAATCAGTAAACCTGTTTATCAGCTGCTGCATCAAATTTTAGGCCCTCAGACAACAAATGCATTTTGATTTGATATGATATTCAGTTTGATTTCATGGCTTTTATACCTACTCATCCATTATGTTTCTAAAAGCTTATTTGTGATGATTTAGAAAAGCAATGAATTCCCTGCCATTTACCTGTATTATCTATCATTGAATTAGTAAATTTACACTTGTGAAAAATTGGTTACTTATAAATAGCATCATGTTTGTCTTCTCATTTAACATCAATTTGTTGTTTATGATCCATTCCTTGAGTGTTTCAAATCCTTAATTCAAGTTATATACTGAGCCAGTACAAACTGATGTCATTTCAAAACAAGATGGAGTAATTTGCACATTTTGTTAATGCAGTAATAGCAATGAAGTTCACCATGTCCTTGGAAAATGTTGAGAACAAAGTAGTGATCCCAGTTTACACCTTTCAGGGATTGATAATATCCCTAGTTCTGCCATTGTAATATCTTATTGCCAACAGCTGCTACATACAAGCTTAAATAGCAGTCGGCCATTGTTACTGTTATCTTCAAGAAACTTGGTCACTCAAGTATAGAATTATAAGAATGAGATGCATCATAGAAAGGGACTGCCAAGTTCACTGTCATGATACCTTCACATTGTTTTAATTTATTTTTCGTTAATTATTAGGCTATATTATTAAATTGTTAACCGGGTAAACCAACTGGTTATAACATCCCCTTTCCAGTCATCACACTAGGCACAGTACTGCCTGTTAATTGACTTGCAGAGAATTACACAACATGTAATGGAGACTAAGGGATTCATACCAAGGATTGCAGGATAAAGTACATCAGCAACACTCATAGCCTTAATCTTCCAAGCTGAGCTAACTGTCAAGTTGCATTCATAATTCCTTTGGCAAGTATTTAACAGAAAACATGTTTTTCTTTGTTAATGTAAACATTTCATGAAAATATGTAGTCACTTTAATCACTTGACATAGTTCTTGATCTCTGACTACTTTAAAGCTTGCAATGCAATTTCCAAAACAATCACAATAAACTTCAACTACTATTAATATGAAAAATTTATTTGGAGTATATGCTGATCTGAAGATTTGTAGAATCAGAAGCATATTAATGCTGGCTCTGTTATATGTTGGCCCTTGCAAACAGAAGTAGCCCAGCTCGAATATGGACTAGCCATCATAGCTATTGTCTCCAAGGAAAACTTTTTATCTATACAAACTATTGAAAAAAACTGTTGCTTTATCATTAATTTACTCTCTCAAGAACAACCCTTATGATATACCTATGAGTCATCACCCATTCTTTCATCATGTATCTTCATTATGAAGATTTTACATGGTGGTGAGTTTCATCATGGTGAATTGTAATTTGAGAGCTAGCTGTACTCTTTCATCTTCCTCCCCCCACACATCTTTTCTCCACTGCTCTGTGACCCTGGATTTGGTATACATAATTTTTGGGGGGCACTTCCCCCCACATTGTGGGGGTGCAGGGATGCAGGGCTTTTTTTCTATTTTATTACATTTTTCATTTCACTGGTTTTGAAATTAAATTTTGGTAAATATCTCATTGGTAAAATAAAACATGTTGTTAACCATCAGAAAAGCCAATTGGCTCCTTGGTACTGTACAAACTGCAACTTTCTCTGAGGCTCTCTTATCTATAGATTTCTGCAATGAGATTTTGTATAAAAAGCACAATTACAATACCCATAGGTATCTCACAAAATCTTCTACTTCCCTCCAAGTTGCACAAAATAAACTTCAGTGTACTGACCATTCTTTGTTTATCCTTCCACCAAAAATAGGATAGTCCCTGTCATTGTACCTCTAGGGACAGCAAGCATCTTTCTAATCATTCAGAGCAACTAAAAAAAAAAAAAAAAAAAAATTCCTGCACAACAAAGTTCATTATATGGACTCCACTATCGAACATATCATCTAAACACTTCTCCATCCTCATTGCCTTTATACCTTCTTGTCAATGAACACCTTGTTCTTCTACTCTTTCACTTTGTCATTCTTTCTCTCTACTCATTTTTTGTTTCCTTCTTTCTCCACCTACCTTTTTGCCACTTCAGTGTATAACATATCTGTGAATATGTATTATACTTTTTGCAATTTCTTTGCTACAGTGTGTATACCTTAACTTCTTTAAACAATTATTTAACAGCAGTACTGATGTTCTACAAATATAACTGAAATGCTTTCACCAGGAATTTCCTATTGTGATGAAAAATTATCGGTAATTATGTGCAACACTTTCTCATAATCTTTTCTATACTATTTATAGAATGTGTCTTCTTTATAAAGTATTTCATTGTAACAGTACTGGTAAAAGGTCACTTGGGATGAGTAAACAAATAAAATAAAATAAATGTATGTAAGATGGCAGGCAAAATGTGTAACAACAATATGGACACAACACTATCCAAAACATAAGGAGTAACAGTGATGTGCCCAAAATTTAAAAGCAAGCAAAATATATTGTAGCAATTTGTTTATCTTTTGATATTTTTCTATTTGTTTACTGGTAAAGTCAGACTGGGCAGTGTTATTTCTCAGTAGAGGCCCAGGGACAAAACCTCCAGCAGGTATTACCTTTATAAGTTACATATTAATGTTTAATTTTCCTTTTGTACAGCTACTTACAGAGGTACTGGATGCTTTGCTGTAGGTTGCCAGTGAAGTTCAATTTTATGCTCTGTGTTATAGTTTCTTCTACACAGTTTCTTATAATATGTAGTAAATATATTACAGCAGATTGAACTCGATGTTCAGTGTCCATATCAGGTAGTTTAAGAAGTAGTGATATTTCATTAAACAATAGATTTATTTTCAGATGTATGAACAGACGTTTTCTGTAATCGTATAGGTTATTTATTTACTTATTTATTTATTTATTGTCATTTGTTCACCCTGAAAGTCCACTGAGCCAGTGACACATTTTCAGTGGATGCCTGGTGTGAAAAGCTCCCCAAATTTTCTCTAAGTACACAATTTTAACAAAGATAGTTAAGGATATGTTAGATATGTTTCTTAACAATTCAAATTTTTAAATAAAAAAAACAATATCTTGTATAGCAATGTAAAAAACAAAAGGAGTTATTTATATAAAACTAGAGATATTTTGTAGTAGGCTATAAGGTTTACATTAATGAACAAGACAGTAATTCTTATTAATATACAAATATATTGTAGTCATATTATATTTTCCATATATTAAGTAAGTGTCAGGTTTAAGGTGGTTTGCTAGTTATACAAGTGCAAGTGGGGTTATTTAGGTAGTGGCTTTCTAATGCTGTTTTAAAGGTTTTCAAACAGTCAATTTGAGTTATATGGGAGGGTAAGGAATTCCAGAGTTTAGCAATGCTTTGTCCAGCTTTTTTGTTTGGTTTGGTTATGTTTAAAAGTATTTTGTTGGAGAATCTAAGAGGTTTTTTTTGGAGTAAAAGTTTATAGGATGGAGCTGAGTGCTGGGAAGGAGTTAGGGTTTTAAAGACAGCTTAGGTTAGGTTAGAATGGACAGTTATTGTTGAATGAAGGTGGTGATCCAACAGAGTTTTGGAGTTAGGATGAATGAGTTAGACTTGCATTGTATAGGTATTGCAAAAGAGAAAGGAAAGAGTTATGGTAATGTATTTGTAATGTGGTGGGAAAAGTTATTGGTATTAAAGCAGAGGTAGGAAAGAAATGAGGGAAGCAGTTATGACTCCAGGTTTTATTGGAGAGATAAACAGTAGGATGGATGGAATGGTATATTATCATGTTAGGACAGAGAAGAGAGTTGTGTGAAGGAGAAAGCTAGGCCTAATTATAAGGAAAATTTAGGCTGAAGTCAGTACAAATTTAATAGTGCAGGATATGAGAAAGACTCAGGAGTGTTTATGATATACATTTAAGTAAGTTGCATAGATAATTTGGAAATGAACTTCAGGACTAGAATCAGATATAATATCATTGGCCTGTAACAGCAAAGTGTTTTAGTCAAATGCAAAACTGAGAAAAGCTGTTATGGAAAAAATACAGTCTGCCAGAGTTGTGAAAATGAAAATAAATGTTAATTTCTGAAGAAATGCTACAAAATCAGAACCCGAGTTACACTATGCTATTGCTATTTAACATAACTGTATGTAATCCCTTGGAAAGGGCATCAAGTTTTATGGCTAGAAAGTGTAATAACATATATTGATTAAAAGTACAAAACATGGCTGTCTGACAGCAAAGATTATGTAGAATAGGATAGCTGTAAAGAGGACTATATTTTAAAGTGTCGTTCTTTGCATATGAAGGAACCAACATTCAATATGCATGAGATGGTGATGGCTTAGAGTGATATTAAAAGCCACATGATACTTATAAGATGAAAAGCATCATGTTTCAATGTGACAGGTTCTCATGTCTGGCAGCTCACAAGGGCTGAC
>NC_056733.1:1655520301-1655555301 GCF_019279795.1 Protopterus annectens | reverse complement strand
TTATTTACTGCATTTGTTTCCTGGCATTGTCCAACTGAACCATTCAAGACCCATTTCCAGAGAAAATCCCCATAAACATAAAACATTTATATGCATGTAGTTGAGCTAATATGATAATTAGGTAAAATATTTCATAATTACATGTAGACATACATACAAAAACAAACACGTTACATAATAAATATCTAACGATAAGTTAAAATGTTACAATACAAATCTGTTAGCAAATGTCAAAATCAGTTTAATATTTGAGTGTTCTAAAGCAGTACCAATGTCATATGCTGTAAAGTACTAGTATTTTGATCATTATGTAAGCAGATGGAGGTAGAAGCATTTGTAGAGGAAGAGGTCATGAAAGATAAAGAGGAGAAGATGTAATTAGTATAGACTTATCACAAGTGATGGTAAAAAGGAAAGAGGAATTATTAAGCAGAAAATATAGATAAGCTTGTAGTTAATAGCCAACTAGGATAACATATTGAGTAATCTAGTATTTACGAGATGATTGTGGAGGTTTCTTTTAAAGCTAATCTTACTGCTTTTTTCCCTAAGTGGAAATGGATGTGGTATTCCATACCTTGGATATAAAATTGAAGTAGGAAGCATACTGTGATGAGTTTTGGAATTTAGATTGTTGAGCTCGGAATTTGAATGTAGAGCAGGGAGGTCTGTAGGGGATATACCAATGCAGGTGGGTATACAGGGAAGATCATTCATCTAGGTGGGAAGAATGGAATGGGTGGCTTTCAGATGAAAGAATTTAAAATATTTATTATTTATTTATTTTATTATTTATTTGCCATTTGTTGATGGGGTTAGTCCAGCTGAGGCATCTGGGCTGTTTTCAGTGAAGACCTGAGGAGAAAATCTCCAAGGATACAGAAATTCACATAAGTATTATGATACTAGAAAATATAAGAAATTAACAATGCAATATAGAGAAATAAAAATGAGATCCAGTGACATAAACCAAGATAAGATATACAACCATTGTAGAAAAATATGGCTACAAGCTGGAGAATAAAAATCCATAAGTAAGTAATGCTTAACAGTTTACAACACATGCAAATAACATGTTCAAAACAATAAAGATAAAATGTACAATGTGAGGAAATTTCTTTACCTGGAAGCATAATTCTAATATTAGACTTTGACAGATTGAAACAGCAAGTTCTGAGATTTTTTACAGACTGAAACAGCAGGTTCTGAGAAATAGAAATGAGGGAGAAGTTGAAGTGGTGATAGGAATTCATGAAGGATTATGGCAAGGGCAGGATCTTGACTTCAGAAAGTAATTTTTTACTTCAGTTTTGAAGCAGACAGTACTACTAATGTTGCAAATGTTAGGGGATAGCCTATTCCAAGCTTGGGACACTGAGTTTCTGTAAAGGAGTTTGACAATATAGACATCTAGAAGGTTCTGGACAGAGCTACAAAGTGAGCGAGCTGGGATATACGGGGATACTATGGAAGATGATAGGTCATAATTTTATTTAGCAGAGAGTGTGTAGGCTGCAGCTGGGAAAGAAGCAAGAGCTTCGGTATTTCAAGCCACTGAAATTGTTTTAAGGCAAGGCAATGATGTGATTTGTATGGTTGGTTACTGGCAAATCTAGCTATGTTATTAAAGGTTTGTTCAAGTTTGTTTAGTAGGGATGAATAGAGTTGGGTTAGGGTAGAAAGGCATAGAGAAGGAAAGCTTGAGGTAGGGTGGGTTTAGAATTTGGAGCTAGGATTTTTTTAGTTGTATAGAGAAGACCAATTTTTTTTTTTATACAGTGTTGCATATGGATGTTGAATTTTATCTGGTTATCGATTATAGTAACGAGCAGTTTGGTGTGAGGATCTGCTTTGATAAGGGTGCTATTGAGAGAAGAAATGGTAAAGTTGGATTTGTGGTGGGAGATGGATCTGGGAAGGAAAAGTAGGAGCTTAGATTTTGGGGTTAAGTATAGGTTGGTTTTCAGTTAATAATTTTTTAACAGATGAGAAAGTGTTTTGAGTGGCAGAAATAAGTTTAGAGATGTTATCTGACACAGATATAATAGTAGAGTTGTCAGCATATTGTGTAAGGGTGGAAGAAGTGCAGAAGGAGTGTAGATCATTAGTGAAGATGTTAAACAGGCAAATGCCAAGGATTGAGCCTTGAAGTATGCCTGTCTGGATAGGCAGGAAGGGGGGAACAGGAGGATTGCCATCTGACAGACTGGAGTCTGTTTGAGAGATAGCTCAAGAACCGGTGAATAGTAGGGGGGAGAGGTTAAGTTCAGTTAGTTTGGCAATTAGTTTAGACTGAGATAATATCAAAAGCTTTAGAAAGGTCAAGGAAGAGACAGGATACTAGAAGATTTTTTGTCCTTGGCTTCAGCAACAGTGTGAGTGAAGGATAGGAGGGCAGTGGAAGTGCTATGATTGGGCCCAAAATCATGTTGTGTAGGGGTTAGAAAATCTCCTTCTATTAGATACATAAGAAGCTGGTTATGAATAGATTTTTAAGGATTTTGGAGAGTGGACAGAGAATTGCAATGGGTCTATAGTTAGAAGGATCTGTGGAGTTAACTCTTTTGTGCAGTCGTATGGTGTAGGAAGATTTCTAGATATCGGGAACAGTAGATTCTTGGATAGAGCTGTTAACTAGGGTAGAGACAGGATAGGCTATTGAGTATGCTGCAAGTTTAAGGAAGAGGGGAAGGATACTGTGAGTGGAGGGACAGCATGGTTTTAATTTAAGTAGGAGGGATTTTATGTAAACAGTAAATATAGGTTTAAGAGAAAAAGGGGTGTTTGAGATTATTATTTATGTGGTATGAGAGTAGTTATCAGATGGATACGTTTGGGTGAGATTTTGAATAGATTCAATGAAGTGGACATTGAGTAAGTAAGCAGTTTCTTGGGGAATATTGTTAGGATAGAAGTTGTGTTGGTAGAGTTACCAGGGAGTAGGATTTTGTTGATGTAGTGCCAGATTTTCTTAAGGTTAGAATTATGGGTGAACCGGGCATTATAGTAGAATTTTTTCTTATCTCTGTTAATTTGTTTTTAGAAAGGTTTCAATGTTGTTTTATTTTTGAAAAAGCATTGTGGATTTAGTTTGTAGTGACTGTTTCCAATACTTGTCGCCTTTTTCATAAGTGTGAGGGTGTCTTTAGAGAGCGTAGGAGAAATAGTTGCTTTAACCCTATTTTTTCTTAAAGGTGCTAAAGAATCAAAGATATTCAGAAAAGTGAGATTGAACTGTAGAACTGTGTTGTTGAGGGCAATGTACTTAAGGAGGTACCAGTTAATAGTTGCTAGCCTATTATTAAAGGTTTCAGCATTAAAGAAAGAGGGCTTTCAACAATCTCTGTAGTGGTGGGACTTAGTTATTTGGAGGGAGTGTCTTATGACTTGAGTTGGGAGGTGGTCACTTACGGGCTCAGGTAGGGGGATGGGGTTATGATAGAGGGCAAGATCAGAAATAAGGATCCAGTCTAAGCTAGACCAGTTAGTACTGTTGTTTTTAAAATGAGTAGGGGTTGTAATAAGTTGATAGAAACCATGGAGGTTGATATGTGGGGAAGAGGATGCAGTGGATCATTTTTGCCAGTCAATATTTATCTCTTCAAGGAGAATGTTCTCATAGGGGATGTGCAGTGAGATCCAAGATAGGACACATTCGAAGATGGGAATGTTTTTACCTGGTGATATATATATATATATATATATATATATATATATATATATATATGTATATAGCTTCAATGGCAAATTTCTGAGGGGATTGAGATGACAGTTAAGAATAAGTAGTTCAGATGGGTGAAAGTTGGGCTGAGATATAGGGAGGGGGATGAGGGGGAGGTGCTTGGAGTAGATAATTGCAACACCACCACCTTTTTTGTTGGCTCTGTCAAGATGATATATGTTGTAGTAGGGAGGCGATATTTCAGTATTAGGATGTTTGGCTTTAAGCAAGATTCTGAGTGATCCAAGAATGAAGCTCAGTGACTTTCTTAGGCAGACTCTGCATGTTAATGTCATAAATAGGGAGGTGTTTAGTTGGGTAGGTATAAGTTGTAGATATGATGGAAGGGCCAGCAGTGGGGTGGATGTCATCATCTAATAGTAGGGCTGTATTGGATGGGGATGGTTTAATGGCGTGAAAATAGGAACTGCAGGGTTTGTGTTTAGGCTTAGGAGTGTTTGTTGAGAGGGTGAGTAATTTGAATTTGTGGAAATGAGTAAAATAGAAATTGAAAAGAGAGGGTGAGATTAGAAAGAAAAGGGAGAGATCCTTGGGAAGTAATGGAACAGTTTGTGAAGGGGATGTATCTAAGAGATTATGGTTTGCATGCTAGGAGGTGAGGAATGAGAAGTATAACAGTCGAATATCTATGGCATAGAGGAAGGGTATAATTTGCATGGGAGACATAGATAGTAGAAAGTAAGGAATGCATAGTGATGCGGGTTAAGATAGCAATAGGTGAGTTTACCCCAGAGAGGAGGGTAGGGGATAGGGTAACGTTGGAGGAGAGAATGATTCAGCAGGATATGGTGAGAGGGTTGCATCTATTAAGCTGTTACAGGTGGGATGGGGCTAGTGTGGGGGAGTGATGTATTTGAGAAAGGGGTGGTAAGAGGTGGGTGGGGAGTGCTTTGATTGGATAATTAGGTGATGAGGGAGGGGATGGAACAAGGTGTGTTGGGTACAAGTGCAATGACAGTAGATGTGGTTTTAAATGGGGGGTAGGGTAGGGGAACAGAGTGAGCCAGAGTGAGCCAGAGTGAAGTGAGGATGAATGGAATGGGTTGAACAAAGAAGAACTAGCTCTCTGCGAGTCCAAAGAAAACTATTCAAAACTTTATGACAGCGGGGTAAGTACAATAGCAGTCTGCTACTCAGCTGCTCTGTGTTCTAACATTTTAGCATGCACTCTCATTCACATTGGCCAACTGCACTGAATTTGGCTGTTTGGATTTTGATTCAGAGAGAATTTTAAGGACAGACTGGAAATCAATAAGAGGGATTATGGGACATAAAAAGTAAAAAGCTGCTGTCTTTGGCTATATTCATGCCAGTTAGGACTGGTGTTGCTGTGGGAGTAAAAAAGAGCCATGACGATAACCTACAATTAGCACTAAAGGGCACAGTAACTTGCTGGAACGTAATTGAGGGATCCCAGAACTTGTAGCCACAATGTAGTTTCCACAATTTTTGGTTCCTGATGAAGGAGGGGAAACACAGTACAGGGACTCAAGGAGCAAACAGATGGACTGTAAGATAGTGGGAAAACAAGATAAAAAGGGAGAGATTAGAGGGATAAAAGGAGTTTGGAAGCAGATAATAGAAGGTGGCAGTAATTACTTGTAAACCATAGTACTTAAAATTAACAAAACAGAAAAAGGTATGGAAAAGGAAACTAATAACATCTACCTTAGAAAAATATAAAACATATTATTACATGCAAAAATGTCATTATTTCTATTGCATCTACCTTAACAAAATGTCTAACTAAACTAATAACATCTACCTTAGAAAATTGTAAAACATAATATTACATGAAAATGCATCAAAATTTCTATCACTTCTAACTTCGCAGAATGTATAACATGAAATGGCGTATTTTGCAAAGACACAGGCACTTTGAAAGAATCACAGCATACATGTGAGATAACAGTCGCTTGACCGAAATGCAGCTATATGCAACCTTTGCGAGTGATTATTGCAAAAAGCTACTTAATTACAGTGCAGCTAAACAAAGTAGCAAAAGTAAGGTACTGCAGCACAGCACTAGAGACTAAATATTCCAGGAACCAGCTATTTCATCACACAACTAATTAATAATATGCATTACTTAGTATATACTTGACAAAGTACAGTGGTCAAGAAAGACAATGGTTTAAGCTTTCACAGAATAAATGGGAAAGCAGGTAGCAGACATTGATGGTAAACAATAAATGTCTTGCTGAGGTAGAAGTTATACATGTGCTGGTAAAACTTATTATCTCAATTTTTAAATCTCTTCAGACACAATTGTTTGTAACATTTGCTGTCTTACTTGGCATGCAAACAAGGCTGGTGGACGCCAGTGGATACGGACAGCTAGAGTTGAGATTTAAAAATGGCACCAGAGTATCAGGTAGACTAAGTAAACTATGCCCAGATGCAAGGAGGGAGAGGGGAGGCAGTTTCAAGCAAGATTGGGTTAGTAATGGATTAAACCAAGAAGAACTAGCTCTCTGTGAGTCCAAAGAAAACTACGTAAAACTTTGAGACAGCATAGTATGTACAATAGCAGTCCACTACTCTGGTGGATTTCATCCAGTTTATTTTTCAAAGTGCAAGGCAGTGACAGAATTTGTTTGGCAAATCAATATTAAATTTGACAATTTTATTGTAGCATTGTTCAGTTAGGTTAGTGAGGATAGAGCTTAACTACCCTGCCATTAACTGGGAAAACTACTCATGTCCCAACACCTTTGCGCAACGGTTCTTGGAATTCATAAATTCCAACGCCCTGGATCAACTAATCCATAGTCCCACCAGGGGCTCCAATATCCTAGACCTGGTTATTACCAACATGGGAAATCAATGCTCCATACCTATGGTCACCCCCTCGTTAGTCAGGTCTGACCATAAGCTAATCACCCTTAACATCCACATCCCAACCCCCAGTAAAGAAACCACCATAAAAAACTTCTCCAAAGCCAACTTCATGCTACTCAAGTCAGAAGTGACAAACTTTATGACACCCACGCAGACGGGAACTGAAAGTTCAACTGCTGAATCCTACACTATGGCACTGTACGAGCACATCCACTCATGCATGAATCGTGCCATCCCAAATAGAACCAAAATGCTCTCATCCAAAAAAAGGAAGCCAATCTGGTGGTCCCCTGCCATAAACAAAGTTTACAACAAAAGGAAGAAACTTTTGCAGAAAAGAGGAAAATCCCAGGATGCAAAAAACACCCTTACTAGCCTCAGTAAGAAACTGAGATGCCTCATAAAATCCTCTAAAGCTAGTTACGAAAATAAAATTGCCAAAGATTCCAAAGACAACCACAAAGCATTCTATAATTATGTCAAGAATCTAAATGGCAATGCTCAGATCTGCCCTGAGCTAAAACAGAATGGCATTAAATATACTGATCCGAAGGATATTGCCAATATCCTGGCAGATCGATTCAGTGCCAACTTCACCCCACTCTCACCCCCTAAATGGCCCATCTCAATACTGGAAGATTGCCAAATTCCAGTAATAACAGCCACACAGGTACAAAACGCACTCTCTAAAGCCAAGAATACAGCATCCATGGGAACAGATGACATCCCGGGCTGTGTACTACATGAACTACAATATGAACTGGCACCTCACCTAAGTGTCATGTTTAATCATAGCCTCACCTCAGGTTTCATGCCCACTGAGTGGCGTAGAGCTACAGTTATCCCAATCCACAAGGGGGGATCCACCTTGGATCCCGGAAACTACCGTCCCATCAGTCTGACAAGCCTTATCTGCAAGGCCATGGAGTGTATTATCATGGAACTTATAAACAAAGACATTGGCAACCTTCAAACACTGGACCCCACCCAGTTTGGGTTTGTGAAGGGCCGATCTTGTCTCCTGAACCTGATTGACTTCTTTGAATCAGTCTCCAGAGCCATGGACAAGGGTAAGGTGGTCCACACAGCCTATCTAGACCTTGCCAAGGCCTTTGACACCATCCCCCACTCTGGAATCATAGATAAACTTACTAAGTTGGGCATTAATCCCTATGTCACCCAATGGGTTGCTAAATGGCTTACTGATAGAACCCACACTGTAAAAGTAGCCGACTCCAAATCCAGCTTCAGACAAGTGACAAGTGGAGTACCTCAGGGTTCAGTCCTGGGGCCACTCTTGTTTAGCATCTACTTCTCTGAAGTACAGGTCAACACTAAGGGACTCTGGCTAACAAAGTTTGCAGATGACTGCAAACTGGGAGCCATTACTGAATCCCCAAATGATGTGGATACTCTACAAAAGGGCCTTACAGAAACAGATGCTTGGTGCCAGAGCCATGGGCTCAAGCTCAATGCCAAGAAGTGTATTGTTATCCCCTTTGGGAAAAAACATGTATCCATGAATTACCATATAGGTGGCAGTACACTAAATACAGAAAGTGTGATAAGAGACTTGGGGACACAGGTGGACAGTGGTCTCACCTTCGATAACCACATCACCACAACAGTCAGGAAATCCTTCTATGTGGCACACCTCATCACGAAGGGCTTTTCATCCAGAAAAAAGGAGGTCATTGTCCCACTGTACTCATCCCTCATTAGACCCATTATAGAATACAATGCCCCATTTGGTATGTACCTCTCAAGACATCTGCAACAACTGGAAAGGCCTCAGAAATACCTCACTAAAAGAATCAGAGGCCTAAAGCAGATGCCCTATGCTGACCGCCTTAAAAAACTCCAGCTGTACTCTGTCGCATACCGTCTACTCAGAGGCGATCTCTGCTTAACATACAAGGCCATGTCAAACCCAGAGCTGTTGGATATGCTACACTTAAAGAAATCCCAATCCCTCAGAGCTACATGCTCCAGGGATCTAAACTTTGTCATCACAATAAACAAAACATGTTGGAGGGATAGGTTCCTGACCCAGAGACTCCCCAGACTCTAGAATAGATTGCCCATACATGTCAAGCAGAGTGCTTCTTTGGACCTCTTCAAGAGGACCTTGACGATTGGATGGGAGAAAGGAAATTCACCCCAGGGATCACGTCAGTCACCCTGCTAGACAGGGGTCCAGGAAAGTAAATAATGTGGGAAGAAATAGCCAGGGAATTGTTATGGCTAGGCTTGTATAGGCCCTAGGGCTGATAGCCTAGTACCAACCTATGAACCTATGAACCTATGATAACAGTATCTGTAGGAGATAAGCATTTGCAGTAGATTTATGACCTTGGCCAGTGAGAAATTACTTTTCTTTGTATAGAGCCCCAAGCCTTTGCTTAGTTTTGTTATGACATTATGCATGTTAATATCAAATTTGAGCTTATCATCAGTTGTTACATCAAGTAACTTGGAAGTTGGAAACACGTTCAACTTTAATGTTTTAAGCAGAGGAAATATTAAAAAATATTTGAGGTTATGAAAGTCATTTCAGAGAGGAACAACATTGGTTTATTTTTTATTTGTATTTATTCTTTAACATTAAGAGTAAATAAAGCACCTGGAATAGATGGCTTAATTATCCAAATTTATAGATTGTTTCCTTCTTCTATAATCTCTCTCCTACATAAAACCTTCCTTGAAGTTCAAACATTAGCAAATATTCCTCCTTCTTGGAGATATTCTCTAATCTCCCCTATATTGAAAGAGAATAAGGACCCTAATCATTGCAACTCATATAAACGTCTTTGTTGAATTATGATTATAAACTATTTATTTCAATTATAGTCAATAGATTGAAACTACCCATATCTAAATAATTAATGAAGACCAAACTGGCTTCATACATAACAGGCATACACAGGATAATATTAAAATAGAAATTGAAAAGAGAGGGTGAGATTAGAAAGAAAAGGGAGGGATCCTTGGGAAGTAATGGAACAGTTTGTGAAGGGGATGTATCTAAGAGATTATGGTTTGCATGCTAGGAGGTGAGGAATGAGAAGTATAACAGTGGAATATCTATGGCATAGAGGGAGGGTATAATTTGCATGGGAGACATAGATAGTAGAAAGTAAGGAATGCATAGTGATGCGGGTTAAGATAGTAATAGGTGAGCTTACCCCAGAGAGGAGGGCAGGGGATAGGGTAAAGTTGGAGGAGAGAATGATTCAGCGGGATATGGTGAGAGGGTTGCATCTATTAAGCTGTTACAGGTGGGATGGGGCTAGTGTGGGGCAGTGATGTATTTGAGAAAGGGGTGGTAAGAGGTCGGTGGGGAGTGCTTTGATTGGATAATTAGGCGATGAGGGAGGGGATGGAACAAGGTGTGTTGGGTACAAGTGCAATGAAAGTAGATGTGATTTTAAATGGGGGGTAGGGTAGGGGAACAGAGTGATCCAGAGTGAAGTGAGGATGAATGGAATGGGTTGAACAAAGAAGAACTAGCTCTCTGCGAGTCCAAAGAAAACGATCTAAAACTTTATGACAGCGGGGTAAGTACAATATCAGTCTGCTACTCAGCTGCTCTGTGTTCTAACATTTTAGCATGCACTCTCATTCACTGGTTGTGGGAAGGCTATAAGAGTAGCATTAATTGGGTGGCAAGGAGAGCGGGACTGATATTGATAACAAATCGGCCAACTGCACTGAATTTGGCTGTTTGGAGTTTGATTCAGAGAGAATTTTAAGGACAGACTGGAAATCAATAAGTGGGATTATGGGACATAAAAAGTAAAAAGCTGCTGTCTTTGGCTATATGCATGCCAGATAGGACTGGTGTTGCTGTGGGAGTAAAAAAGAGCCATGATGATAACCTACAATTAGCACTAAAGGGCACAGTAACTTGTTGGAACGTACTTGAGGGATCCCAGAACTTGTAGCCACAAGGTAATTTCCACAATTTTTGGTTCCTGATGAAGGAGGGGAAACACAGTACAGGGACTCAAGGAGCAAACAGATGGACTGTAAGATAGTGGGAAAACAAGATAAAAAGGAAGAGATTAGAGGGATAAAAGGAGTTTGGAAGCAGATAATAGAAGGTGGCAGTAATTACTTGTAAACCATAGTACTTAAAATTAGCAAAACAGAAAAAGGTATGGAAAAGGAAACTAATAACATCTACCTTAGAAAAATATAAAACATATTATTACATGAAAAAATGTCATTATTTCTATTGCATCTACCTTAACAAAATGTCTAACTAAACTAATAACATCTACCTTAGAAAATTGTAAAACATAATATTACATGAAAATGCATCAAGATTTCTATCACTTCTAACTTAGCAGAATGTATAACATGAAATGGCTTATTTTGCAAAGACACAGGCACTTTGAAAGAATCACAGCATACATGTGAGATAACAGTCGCTTGACCGAAATGCAGCTATATGCAACCTTTGCGAGTGATTAGTGCAAAAAGCTACTTAATTACAGTGCAGCTAAACAAAGTAGCAAAAGTAAGGTACTGCAGCACAGCACTAGAGACTAAATATTCCAGGAACCAGCTATTTCATCACACAACTAATTAATAATATGCATTACTTAGTATATACTTGACAAAGTACAGTGGTCAAGAAAGACAATGGTTTAAGCTTCACAGAATAAAAGGGAAAGCAGGTAGCAGACATTGATGGTAAACAATAAATGTCTTGCTGAGGTAGAAGTTATACATGTGCTGGTAAAACTTATTATCTCAAATTTTAAATCTCTTCAGACACAATTGTTTGTAACATTTGCTGTCTTACTTGGCATGCAAACAAGGCCGGTGGACGCCAGTGGATACGGACAGCTAGAGTTGAGATTTAAAAATGGCACCAGAGTATCAGGTAGACTAAGTAAACTATGCCCAGATGCAAGGAGGGAGAGGGGAGGGGAGGCAGTTTCAAGCAAGGTTGGGTTAGTAATGGATTAAACCAAGAAGAACTAGCTCTCTGTGAGTCCAAAGAAAACTACGTAAAACTTTGAGACAGCATAGTATGTACAATAGCAGTTCACTACTCTGGTGGATTTCATCCAGTTTATTTTTCAAAGTGAAAGGCAGTGACAGAATTTGTTTGGCAAATCAATATTGAATCTGGCAATTTTATTGTAACATTGTTCAGTTAGGTTAGTGAGGGCAGAGCAGCAAAACAGTATCTGTAGGAGATAAGCATTTGCAGTAGATTTATGACCTTGGCCAGTGAGAAATTACTTTTCTTTGTATAGAGCCCCAAGCCTTTGCTTAGTTTTTTTATGACATTATGCATGTTAATATCAAATTTGAGCTTATCATCAGTTGTTACATCAAGTAACTTGGAAGTTATAAACATGTTCAACTTTAATGTTTTAAGCAGAGGAAATATTAAAAATATTTGAGGTTATGAAACTCATTTCAGAGAGGAACAACATTGGTTTATTTTTTATTTGTATTTATTCTTTAACATTAAGAGTAAATAAAGCACCTGGAATAGATGGCTTAATTATCCAAATTTATAGATTGTTTCCTTCTTCTATAATCTCTCTCCTACATAAAACCTTCCTTGAAGTTCAAACATTGGCAAATATTCCTCCTTCTTGGAGATATTCTCTAATCTCCCCTATATTGAAAGAGAATAAGGACCCTAATCATTGCAACTCATATAGACAAACGTCTTTGTTGAATAATGATTATAAACTATTTATTTCAATAATAGTCAATAGATTTAAACTACCCATATCTAAATAATTAATGAAGACCAAACTGGCTTCATACATAACAGGCATACACAGGATAATATTAAAAGAGTATTAACTCTGATAGATTAAGTCAATAATGGAAACCATGAAGCATTGATGATAGGTCTGGATATTCAAAAGACCTTTGACTCCTTAAATTGGGGTTATTTATTTAAAGTTTTACAGTTATTTGACCCCCCCTTTTTTTATAACAATGATAAAGACAATCTATGAAAATAATCTAGCATATGTTAAATTAGGTCCCTTTACTTCCAAAGCAATCCAAATCACTAGAGGTACTAGACAATGATGTCCCATGCCCCCTATCCTATTTGCTCTGGCCATAGAAATACTTGCCGTTTTAATACATAATAACCCAAAGATAAGAGGTATACATATATACGAGCAATATATTTCTGAAATAATGATGTTTGCTGATAATGTCTTACTTACCTTACCCAACTCTAAGGAAGTGTTAGATGAAGTGGATATAGTAACAACAAATTTCTAAAAAATCCCAGGACTCTCCATCAACAAATTTAAATCAAAATATTTATTATTAAATAAAAACAAGAACAAACAGGTTCCAGTTAATTATATTATTGGAAACCAAGTTTCAACTCTAGACTATTTAGGAATAGTCCTAGGCAAGAATATAGAGGAAACCTAACAACTTAACTATGCTAAAGCCATAGACTTAATCAAGACATTAATAAACAAATGGAATAATTTGTTTATAACATTTGATGACAGGTTACAACTGATAAAAATGGTTTTGTTACCTAAAATATTATATATGGCACAAGCCCTTATACTTCCACCAGGAAAGAAAATCCTTAAAGAAATCACTTCAACTCTGATGAAATTCCTATGGTACCCCAAAAGAAATACAGTGGCATATTCTCATCATATCAGAAAATGGGAACAAGGGGGGGTTAAAATTCCCAGAGACTGAAACTTACATAAAGGCATCTATAATTAAAATAGATATTCTTCCAATTGGAAACAGTTACATTTCATTATACTAATGCATGAAAATTATTTATCAAAGAATGCTTTGGTAACTGACAAAGATAAGATATGGCACTATTTAAGTTAAAATTTACAGTATAGTACAACAAAATTAACTAAACTAACACTAATAAACAATATTTGTGATGTCTTTAGAAAATTCATTAACATAAATTTAGATATAAAACTGTGGAATAGATTATTAATACCATGTACTATTACAAGGGATTTCCCTGATAAAACACATAGAGAGATTTTTTTGTTTATGGGAAAATAATAACCTATTTTGTTGGTTGCAATGTAATGAAAACCAACAAGCTTTGAACACACAAAGTATATTGTCAACCTGTGGCCTATCCCCTAATGACTGGTTGGTTCTTCAGAGTGTCACAGCATGCACTGAGGATCTGTGTAGAATAATACATAACTCCTCCTTCAAAACCGTACCAAAAATTATAAACTGGATTTTTGGAATTTTATATAACAATATCAATGTTAAAAATGAATTACCATATCTATATAATACTTTAATTGTCTATAAGACAGCTCCTAAAGATTCTACGGCAATACCTAACTAAAGGGCTTCAAGTATCATTATCAAAGGAAGATAAACCAAACATTTTATTTTCAGTTAACCTACCTTCTTACTCACAATTCCGGAGGAATTTTTCATTGGAAATTTCTACACAGATCATTTTTTGACACCTGAGAAACTCTCAGAAATGAACCCTTCAAATAGCAAGTTATGTTGGAGATGTCATCTGTCCACTAATGCTGACTGGTCTCATATTTTTTATGACTGTACTAATATTAAACCATATTGGAATGAGATTAACAAATTTCTTCAAGCTAGCTATACTGATATATTTGTTTTGACAAAGTCTTTAATTTTATTGAATGTTGTTAATAGTAATACTATGAAGAAAGATGACCTGTATTTGTTGTGGACAATGTTAGCAATAGCCAGAAAATGTATAACTAGAAGATGGAACTCTAATGTAGCACCCACAATGGAGGAATTCCTATCATCACTGAATAAATACATACTAATGGAGAAAAGAACTAAAGAATTATGAACTTTTCCTAAGCCATTGGTTAATAGTCCATGGAGGAAAATTTTGAATTTGATTGATACCCTACAGATGGAACCAGGCTCTTTCTAACTATCATAGTTTATATATTAACTTATTATTTAACTACAAATGTTTTTATCTGAATCTTTTTTGTCAGGCTGAATGAAAATACAGTAAATAGTTATTGAATGTTACGAATGTATTAAATTACTGTGTTATTTCATCAAAATAAAAATCATTTGAACAAAAAAAATAGAGTAAAGGGAGCATTACCTATCTACTGTTCAACTGCTGGACACCTTAAACAGCAATGCTACTGCTAAAACCACATGGTGGCCCAACTAGTCTCAGAGTATAAGCAGTGTATAAAGACATGCAAACTGAGCTGGATTGTGGTCAAATAGCTTTAGCAAGGGTAATGAACCACCTCCAATCATATCAATATCCTGTCATTTTGCTGAATATCCCAAAGTACTATAAAACACTATTAAAACTTGACAGTATGCATGTCATTTTCTTCTTTTCATTATAATTATCTCAGCAATCTTTGATGTAATTTAGAACATTATTTCACATTTTACTGTGAAAGCATTAACAGTAAAAAACTCTTTTAATGAAAACAGACACTGAACAGCATAACAATCTCCTCTTCTCTTGAATTCAAATTTATTGAAAGTGCATCCACCACACCATTAATCTACAAGATGTATCGTGGGATTCATTCTGACAGCATAAACTGAAGTACCACTGTTTATTGGCTTTATCAAGAGTGAAAGGATTCTAAGACAAACAGGGGATTCAGTAAAGCCTACATGGTCATTTTCCATCGTGTGTGCATTGAGGAGCGATGCACACAGATGCAAAAACTTTTACATTCAGTTAGGGCCATGTAGAGGCGTGCACCCCTGCACAAACAAGATAAAGACTGCACCATGCTTATTAGCTGAATTACATGCTAATTAACTGTTCTAACATGGTGGAGCTATTCAACAAGCTATAAAGCAACTGTGTAGACTCAGTGCTGATGTTCCTCGTGAATTCAAAATATTTTGGAATACAGCCATGGAAAGGAGTCTACATGGACAGAATAAAAAGTAAAGGTTGTGAGATTTGTATAGAACTGTCCTTAGCATGTGACAGCATTATGGATGCAACAAAAGGAGAATGGCAACATAATCCTTTTTTGTGCCATAACAGAAATGCAGCCTTGTCACCCCATCCCAAATGAACAGTATGCTTGTAAGTAATGCAGACAGATAGAAGTGTAAAAGTGGTTTAATGGGGAGCAAACGGGGGGAGGAGAACATATTTAAAGCAGTGCAGGAATGCATACGAAGCTGGTAGAAAAGAACCATAGCTATCCATTTCTTCAAAAGTAAAACTGATAATATATGCAGAATATTATCTGAATTTGGGCTGTCACCTCCAGCGAGAGAGGGGTGACCACAACACAACTGGAATGAATCAAGTGTATCAAGAAGACATATGTGCAAATTGGGGAACTATATGTGGGATTATTATTATTATTTTTTGTTTTGTTTCGTGGGACAGGTGCCCATTTTTTTTTGTTAGAGACAGAGGAATGTTGGGGAAGAGAGATAGGTATGTCTGGGTCTGGTAAGTTGGATAGGTGAAGAAGCAATTGCAGACAGACAAGACAAATGAGACAAGAGACAGGGATGGTGATGGACACAAGAGGTCGGTAGACACCATTAATAGTATGAGTGAGGAACATCTAGGACCCATGGTCATCAAGCTGGGTGACAGTGAGAATCAAGTCCTCACCCACTGGTCCGTCATCACTGTCACTGCACTCTGCCACTGACTGGAGCTCTCAAAGTCTGCTTCTCACCGTTATGGTCCTACATAAAATGAAGGATAGCAACCCCTTCATCTGGCATACACGTGCTCCAGCATTGTGGTACACAACCCTATGCACCATCCCTGGCAGTTCAACATGTGTGATGAATTCACTACCTCTTCCACTGCTACTGGAGGGAACCACTGGACTATCTTCTTGGGCAGGACTACCTGAGGGTGCAGGTGGTGCAGGGAAGCAGAGACGGTGCTGCCAGGTTTGATCCCAGATGCTCTGAGCAACTGTGCCTGGGCCAGTGAAGTGGAGGTGGGTGGATCCTGTGGGGCAGGACTACCCCACTGCGCTGTGGAGCTTTTCGTGACGTGCCACACATGGATGACATGGACACAATCTGATGACTCATAATAATATTAAACAACCAAAACAATAAATAAAATTAGAGAGATAAGTGTTGGGGTGGGAGAAAAAAAACAAGGAAATAAGACTAGTACCTTCATGTGTAACTAACAATGCATTAATATGATTATTTGACTCTGTTATCTTAACCCTTACTCTTAAGATTACCGCCCCCTAATAGATAACTATTCCTTTTAAGACTACCAACTCCTAACAGATGTACACTTTACTACAGATTGCAGAAAGTACTCCTTTACTTGTGCATATATTACACATATGCATGTTCCAATTTTAGAGATTACATTTTACAGCAGGGCATGTGTGCCACTGGTTTAGAGCTTTTATTTTAAACCTTTAAATTATAATGTAAGAATTAACAGTACTGTATAGTTGGGAAGTATGGTAGTTGAACCCACCACCTCTGCAAAAATCTAATATTGTACTCTTAGTTTGTGCTATAGAATAATACATGCACACTTGCTTTTACAGTTGAGATATGCATGCTCAGTTTGATATAACTGCATAAAATAACAAACAAGCTATCTTTAACTTTTAATGCTACAATAACACTACTCTTCTGCTGCATACATACCACATGCTTCCCTCATACTCACCATCTAGTGCCATGGATCCTAACATTGCACTCCCTTTCCATGGCAGATGTGGAAAAAAAAGAATAGAACAGAATACCATTATGAATACTAGTCTTGCCTATATTCAAGTTTTAAGCCATACAAGTACTCTCTGTAGTTGATACTTACACATCTGTGGGAGGTCTTCTGTCCTACATTCCTCAGTACAATGCTCATGGGTATCCCTGTTCCTCCTCTGGAGGTCATTGTAGTGATGCCTACATTGTTCACCAGTGCAGAGGATACTGGTGGCACTGGCTAAAGTCCAGGTCAAACTATCACAAGCCTCTGACTTATACTGGAACCCAGAATAGTCCCCTTGTAGCAATCTGGCACTGTGGTGTTTCTCCAGGAGTCCAAGAAAAACTTTGCACTCCTGGACACCCCATCTCTAAGTCTGAAATCTCACACCCTCTTCAAGAACACCTGCCATGCCTACCATGGATGAAGAGCAATGGAGACTGAAGGTTTCTCACCAATTCCAGTTATCATGTTTACTGGGAATGTGCACACTGTTTGAAAATGTTGAGCACTGCCAAGCAATGTGTTTGTGTGATAATACACAATGCACAATAGTAACAAGCAATGCAATTTCAAAGTTATTTAATGTACAGGCAGTTGTTTAAGTGTGTTAGTCAAATATGAAGGCCATGCCAGTCCAAATAGCAGATATATACTTACAGGAACATAGTACACAGTATACCCACTGTCACATATTCAATAATAAATATATAATAAATAGACAATTAAATAAATAAATAAATAACTGACACAATATTAGTAGCTCAGCCCTCATACATATAGCAGCTGCAGAATGTCAAGTTTTATAAGTGAGAGTGACTATATTGCTATAAACTGCAATATCACAACAGTAAAACAAAGTTTGCAGACCTTGTACTAGAAGCCAGGACCACCTGGACTTCAGACCTACACTTACACCTGCTGTCAAAGGAATAGTTACATGATACCCCTAATTTACTGTAATCATAGTTAAGGTCTCAATGTTAACAGTAGTGCAACACTGCTTACTGGGTTTGTGTGATGCTCAATAGCATTAATTGAATGTTTTCTGTTTCTGATTTTAGCTGTCTACTTTATGGGTGGTCAGCTTGTTCAGTTTGCACAGTGCCACACTCCATGCAAATGACATAAGCTCAGCCAAACCTCACATTCTTTTTCTCTGGTTCCCGTGTTTGCACTAAGCAGTGCATCATGCAAACACTGGGAAAAAAAAAAAACAAGCATAGACTACCCTTTTTTGGGGGAGAGCAAAGGTGAGTTACTGCCATGGCACATACAAGGGTAAACTGTTCTTTTGAGGGTGGGAACAATGGTGAGTTACTGTTATGGTATAAACAAGAATGAACAGTTCTTTGGGGGAACAAGGATGAGTTACTTTTATGGCACAGACAAGGATATGTTGAACTTGTTACTCTTCTTGTTTTGCATCCTGCCTGTTGTTTATTCTTTTAAGGGATGTGAAATCAGAAACTGCAATGTGTATCATTACTTTCTAACTTCTCTCCTTAATGATTTTCCAGTACAAACGTATGCTGCTAAACTGAGAGCATGCAGCGATCATCAGTAATTTTGAGAGGTATGACAATGTGATGTTTTGATGCCTGAGGCCTACTGCTTACTAATGGACACATATAAGTCAAGTAAGTGTTGGGGTTTTACATGTTACGCTAAAGTTTGCAGAAATCTTCTACATTTTACTTGTTTACTGTACCAAGTGATGAAATACAAGGATATGCCATAACATTATTAAACAATACACTCCAGATTCAGGACTTACCTTGTAAATGCAGCAGTTCCACACTGTTACTTCAGGGCTGACTCTGTCTAATGCAAGCAGTACACAACCAATACATGGGGAGGTAAAGGCTGTGTGAGTTGCCTGGCATCAATGTTACTATATCAATGTGAGTAGTAGGAAAGTTTTAAGCCCCTAGGTGGTGAATGAATGTTTTATGCGTTGTTGCTTAGCCAATGCAAGGGCATACTGAACACGCCTATCTCTGCCTACACCCACAGCAGCTGGTATTTCCCCCTCTGATTCCTCATTTGCTTGTGGCTGTAGTGACCTTGACATTTCTAGTGAGATGTCTGCCATTTCTCTTGCTGATCCTGCTGTAGCTGTTTCCTCAGGATTATGTTGTGTAGCACGGCACATACTGTAAAGATTTCAGTACATATTTGTGAATTGTACTGCAGGGGTCTTCCAGATATATCTAGGCACTGGAGCCATGACTTCAGCAGCCCAAACACGCCCTCTGTGACATTTCTTGTTTGCTCTTGTGCTTCATTATGGCATTCTTCCATGGGTGTGTGCGCATTTCTGAGGGGTGTCATTAGCCATGGTTCCAGTGCATAGCCTGAATTCCCCAGCAAATGACCCTGAGAGATATCCCTATAGCAAACATCTGGTACAGCTGGCAGGTGTGCTAGATATGTTTATTGTGGTAACTGCCAGGGTTGCCAGCACACACATTCAAGATGATTCCCTTTGCATTACACATGACTTGGCAGTTGATAGAGTGATTGCCCTTTCTGTTACTATAGACCCTACCCTGTCCACAGGAGGTGACTTCATTTCTACACGAGTGAAATCTGTGGCATCCAGTGCTTTAGGGTAGTACACTACCTGGTAGAACTGTTGCATATTTCTGGCCCTCTCCTCAGATCTACAGGGAAAATACATGTGCTCACTGGCATGTTAGAGCATAGCATCCATGAACTGGTGGAGGATCCTGGATGCTGATGCCTGTGACACCCCCAGCATGTTCCCTGTTGGCCTCTGAAAGGTACATGTAGCTAAGATTCTAAGGGTTACACATACCATAGATTCCAATGAGGTTGGTTCCCCTCAGTTAGCTCTGGCTTTGAGTTGATGGTGGAAATGGTAGCAGAGTTCCTGTACTCTGTTCTTGTCCACACTAGTGCTCTACAATTTCCACATCATGTAGGTTGTGATAAATGTGGCCTCAAAACTGTTCTTCTCAGGCTAGGCCTATTGGCAGCAGCAGCAACATTGACTTCAGCCTCTAGTACATACAATTGGATTAAAGCAGCAGCAGCCCATAGCATTCTGTCTGTGTAGACTTTCCGTGTCTGTACTCCAAACCTTTTGAAATCTGCAGGAAAAAACAGCATGGAGTCAACAAGGAAGCTTTATAGCTTACTGAATAGTTGATTGGTTGATTAGCATGCAGTTCAGCTACTTATGCTGTAATTAGTATTTGCAAAACACAAAGTCAGATGCAATACATTAATAATGTAGTCCATTATAAAAAGGCAAACATTTAGCTAGCCAAACTGATGGTGATGACAGTTGTTATATGTTTACAAGACTGCAAAAATGCTTTTTCTTCAGGATATATCTTTACAGAGGAGTACTGAACCTCAGCAGGTATTCTCCCATTTTGCCACCTACATAATGCATATGCTGGAATGTATTTGAGAATAATATTTTACAGAAGCCATACTAGGACTATCCAAAACACAAACTCCCTCAACAAACAGACCCCCTAGCCCTTACAACAAACACCTCACCACTATTCTCTCTCCAACCTGTAGCACCTGACATTATCAAAAGACTGCTGAAAAATTAAAACCCACCAAACTAGCTACAGATGGTCTACATGTTGAATACTTACATATAACAGCAAAGGTATAGCATACCCCATTTCACTAATAATCAATAGATTAATAACTGAATACCAGGTCCCTTCAATCTGGAAAACGTCATATATCATTCCCCTACACAAAGGCGGCACATCAGCTAAACTAAATAACTATAGACCAATTGCAGTGATGTCTCCACTATCAAAAATTCTTCAAAGAGTAGTTCACAAGCAGGTTACCGACTACCTTCCTACTAACAATCTCCTAACTAATACCCAACATGGATTCAGAGCATACCATAGCACAACTACTGTACTAATGTCTTTCACTAACACTGTCAACTTCCACAGGACAAATAACAACTATGTCTCTTCTCTCTTCCTAGACCTGTTAAAAGCCTTTGACATGATATCTCATACTAACCTACTAAATACCCTCACTGACCTTCATTTCTCAAATTCCACACTTGCATGATTCCAAGACTAACTCAAAGGATGGCAACAAGCAGTCTCTTGGGAACAAAATCTATCACCCCTATTACCAGTCACTCTTGGAGTGCCTCAAGGTTCTATCCTAGGCCCATTTCTATTCTCTATATTTACTAACAAACTCCATCTAACAACCACTCATGCATCAGTCATCCAATATGCAGATGACTCCACAGTGATCTGCTCTGCACCCTCTCTGCTGGATCTACAAACTCTAACTCAGAAAGCCTTTCATGACGTAGAATCCTGGCTCACAAATGCCAACCTAATCTTAAATCCTAATAAAACCAAACTAATGTTATTCCTCCCTAATATAACTTCTCCCCCAATAACATCTTCTCCATCTTAATTAACAGTACTATCATTACCCCATCACCACACACTAAACTGTTAGGAGTAGAAATCGACTGCAAACATAAATTTGATATTCACATTTCCCAAACAGTATCCAAGGAAAAAATACGAAGGTGTAGAATCCCAGTAAAAAACTCCTCAAAATAACAATAATAAAATTAGGGAACATGCTAGAGGTGGTCGGTTCAACTGTCTTACAAAAGGAGTTAAATATTTTAATGATTGCACAAAATGCCAAGCATTTATATTGGCAAAATCAACATTTTTAACAAGCGGATATGCCAACATAGTTACAACATTCAGCATAATGATAATAAAAGTACCTTAGCTAGGCACTCTACAGTATGCGTGGGATTTGAAACTTTAAACTTTTTATAGTTGAACAAACAAGTGTTTCAGCATACTGTGGAGACTGGAAAAATAGGTTACTATGGAAAGAGATGTTTTAGCAGCTTAGATTCAACGTTAGCTACTGTACCGCCTGGCTTGAATGAAACGATTTCTATAGCCAGTGAACTTAGGGACAGAGCATTGAAAATACAATTCATTTGTTTACGTTTGTGCATATAATGTTTATAATATTTTTTATAACATGTATATGCTTTTATGTTATTCTAGTTTGATTAATGATATGCTACTGCTTTAACCATTGGCAAGTGCAGTTTGAACTCAAATGATTGGCTAACTGAAGGGTTGTGGTTGCCTTTGCCTTTTTACAAATTTGCTCAGCTGTCCTGGATATGTATGGTTCTGATGATGTCAGTTGTAACAAGATGAAAGTGCTAAACCATACAATATTTGTATTTTTTTTTGTGTGTGTTTTAGTTTTCTTAGTGTTTACAGTTTGATTTTTAACTGTGGAACAATAAAAGTATATTTTGGGATACGAGTCCTGGTCCTTTGGAGCAGCTGGTTTTGTTTTATTTCCCAAACAGTGAAAGAGGTGCATAAAAAACTAGGTACTTTATACAGGAATAAACACTACTTTACCAAAAATACCAAAATAGCTATTGCCCAAACACATTTGATATCCACCTTATTATACGCAGACACCATTCTCACTAATCTCAAGAAATCTGAACTACAAAAACTTGAATCCTGCTATAATAAAGTCATAACATATGCCACAAATTCACCAACTAGATCATACCACTGCTTCACACTCAAGCAACACAACTGTTTTCAACTCCCCCATCTCCTACACTATGCACAATTGACAATGACCCACAAACTCCGCTGACAAAAAAATCATCCTTACAAACTCTTCTTCAACCCTATGTTATCAATAGACTACTACGTTCCTCCACCAAACAACAAATAAAAAACTATTTATCCAGAAACCAAGCACGGGATTCGCTATTTGCTAACTACATAGGTAAAATCTGGAATGAACTGCCAGCAAACATTACTGCCATAACATGCCTACCTCTATTCAAAACAAGACTAAAACAGCACTTCTTTACCAAGTCACTCTGCCAATATTCCACCATCACTTGACAAATAGCATCTTGCTCTCAACTGTCTCCTATACAAATCTCCCTGGCTAATTAAACTCAAGGAAACTATAACTTTTAACATCATAGTATAACCGACCTTCTAATCACCTACTTTTATTCATCATTGCCTAAATGCTGCTGACACACACTTTGGGATCTTACTTATAGTGCAATCTTTTTACTCTCTTACTATCTACATCTTCTCATTCCTTCATAACATTCCTCTAATGTACTATTAAATTGTATAATTCTTGTGAGCATAGCACACTGTATACCAGTGTACTACAAACTACTGTTATCTCATCCTCTACTGATGTATATAAATCACATTTAAGTTATGTAATGCAACTACTGCCAATTGTAATCCAAGAAAAAAAGAGACGGAGACAGCTTTGGAATCCAGAACAGGCCTTTACTTGGTGCAAACACAAGCGCTTTCACAATTAAGCTTCTTCAGGTGTTTGTGAAAGCGCTTGTGTTTGCACCAAGTAAAGGCCTGTTCTGGATTCCAAAGCTGTCTCCGTCTCTTTTTTTCTTGGATTACCTACACTTTTCTACAGAGACGCAGTGGTGGGTTGTCTTCTTTTGGCAATTTTTTCTTTCATTATTTTACTGCCAATTGTACTTTGATATGTCTTGCCTACATATTTGGATGTTATTCATATTTGTATGTATTTGTACTAACTGGAGCTTTTCTTCCCGGGCCTCCGCTGAAAAAGGACATGGTCCAGTTGGACTTTCCCAGTAAATAAATGTAAAATAATTAAACAAGAACAGCAGCAACTGAATGGCAAAAGGTGCTATCCAAAGCAAACGAATAAGAAAAACACCAATGGAACCAGCAGAAGACCAAGTCTTTTAGTGCAAAAACTCTATTAATCACTATTCATCAGAACGACTTCATCAGAAAAACAAAGGGCAACCATGAACTCACTATTTAAATACTAAAACCATTAAGCTGAAACCAATCAAGCCTGTTTAGCAATTTACAATTAAAGTGAACCACACCACTAATCAAGTAAAAAAGAGCTTGTTAAATATATATAAAAATGTGTGTAAAACACAAGTATTATTTAAGATTTATCTTTCTGTTTTTTAAAAAAACATTTAATGTTGAATGTGTCGTTCAAACCGGGATGCATATAAGAAGCAAGTCTAAGTTGCCACTCTGCCTCTTTTTGTTCAACTACACACTTAAAATCGCCACCCCTGATGTCTTTGTTAACTAACTCCAGCACAGAAAATGTAAACTTCTTCCAATTTGTACACACTACAGAACGCTTATATAATGCATTATTGGTGTTTCTTGTCCTAACAGCATATACATGCTCCAAAATACATTTGCGCAAACATCTAGTGGACATTCCCACATTAAACACTGGACATCCACTGTACATAGCTACTTAAGCAATACCTTTGATGTCACTGTCTATTCTAGCTGGAACTGTAATGTTATAATCTATATGCTACGAGAAAATATGTGGACCTATTTGTATATACCTACCTGCCTTACAACCTGTGAACTTAAACATTCCCATTCTACCAATGTCCGAGTGACAAAGACCATGGGCCTTGATTTCCAGCATTGCTTTAATATTCTGATTTTTCTTATATACAAAAGCTGGTATATCGTCCACTACTTTAACCATATCACTGTAGCCCAAGATGACCTTCCAATTTTCTTGAAAAATCTTACAAATGTGATAGTTGTCAACACTCATATCCAAGCAAAACCTAGGCTTGCTTGTATCACTGGTGTTAGCAACCATCCTTTTTGAAAAAACATTTTTCAAAATTGGGGGAAAATCCATATCCCTTCTGGACACTATTTCACTAGCTGCACTATCCAACATCTCACCAGGATATCCCCTTTCCAAAAATAATTTCTTTATAAATTCTATTTCGTCCAAAAAAGAAAATTATTTTATGGTCATCCAGGAAGCCCGTATAAATTGACCGCAGGGAATATTCCTTTTGATAAATGCAGGATGGCGGCTTTTAAAATGTACATAACTGGTACAAAACATATTTTTTCTGTGGATAGTACTGACCACATTGTTAGTAAACACGTCCCACTTAAGCATTACATCCAAAAAGGGAACTGCCAAACCTGAGCCCCCAAGTGTAAATTTCAAAAAATGGGTACTAGTACTAAGTGCCTCAATGAAACTTTCCATGTTGAAACTCTCCTTCCTAACAATGAAGAAGAGGTTGTCCACAAATCTTTTATAAAAGACAACTTTGTCATAACACTCAACATGTGGGAGAATTTCCAAATCTTACCATCCAAGTACCAGGTTGGCATAAGTAAATCTTACCATCCAAGTACCAGGTTGGCATAAGTAGGCCCCACTGTTGCACCCACAGACACACCTGAAAGTTGTCTATAAAAACTGTCATTAAACAAAAAATAACTGTTCTAACAGTATATTTAATAGGGATGTATATGTAATCATACTCTGATTACTCAAGTGTGTATATTTTACCAAAAAACACCTGATATAATCCACACCAATGTCCTGTGGTATACAAGTAAACAACGAGACTGCATCCACTGCTAACATAACATAGTGCTCCAATGAATCCTCCAGACCAGAAATGAGTATTCTTAACTGGTCCAAAAAGTCCCAGGAGTCAGCTATGTATGAAGATAACTGTTTCACATACGGTTTCAAAATATGATCCAAATACAATGATATGCAGTCAGTGCAACTTCCAGAAGCCAAAATGATAGGCCTAAAAGGGGGCTTCTTTGTGCACTTGTGGAGCTTAGGTATTCCAAAAAGCAACCCAATTTTGGGGTTTTCAACATATACAAAGTTAAATATTTCCCTTGATATTTGGCCATCCATTAGCAAACCATATAAGATGGTATAAATGTGACCATAACACCTCAAGATCTCAGACTTGGACACCTTTTTATAATCTACCTGGTTTGCCAACATCAATTCTATAACTTTGTTATAATCTCTCACATTCATTACCACAATACCACCCCCTTTATTGGCTTTCATAAACCTTAAATCATTTCTACTTGTCAGCTCATTTAGTCCCCTTTTCTCATTGTTACTTAAATTGTAATAGGAATAACGATTTTTTCCCACCAATTTGCCTCCTTATATCCCTTTCACAGAGGCTCTCAAACATTTTTAGAGTATGTGCTAATGTGGGATTAAATGTGGAAAGGTTGGAGAAAGTTGTACTTAAAGTAACATCATTTAAAATATACTGCAAGTTGAGCTTCCTTGAGAAAAACTTCAATTCTTGGAGGAAGAACCAGAACAGGAAATTTTAGCCTGTACTATTACCCCCACATTTGGTTCGGGTAATAACCTAGAGAATAACCATCCTACCATCATTTACAATAGAAAAGGAGACTTCAAAATATACAATTTTACAGAAATTACCCTTGACAGTGAACTGGTTGAACTATTAGCATTAGGGAACACTTTTGTTCTGAGTAGGCATGTCAACTTATCCAAAACTATTATTGAAATGTTTTATATGTAAGTTAAATTTAAAGATATTGTTCTGTCATGAGAACAATACATTGGATTCCCATTTGAGGCTGCCTAGTACCTTTAACCCACCCCTTCATGCGGTTCTTCATTTATTTGAAAATATATGTGAGGCTGATTTGAGATATCAGTTTTCACAAATACCAACAAAAAGAGATTCTAGTAAGTTTAATACAACTAAAGAACAGTTACAGGCCTTAGATAACCTTTGCCGGTTACCCATTAGACTTATTAAACCAGACAAAGGAGGGGGATTGGTGATTTTTGATAATTTTATGTATAAAGAGAAGATGTTATCAGTTTTGAATTCACCCACCTATTGTAAAGCCTCACTAAATGAGATAAATGGAGCATGTAGAAAAATAAGGGGATATTTCATAGACCTTTACTTAGCTGGTAATATTGATGTCGAGACCTATAACTTTATCGACATCTCCTCTCCAAAATTACTAGTTATGTTTGGTATTCCAAAGATCCACAAGGATCTCTCAAATCCACCTATGAGAGCCCTTGTGGATGGTAGGTGTTCCATTACTTATCCCTGCTCGAGGCTTATTGACAGTATTTTGATAAAATACCTCAAGTACATTATAGGTTTATGTAAGGACTCCTGGTCCTTCCTCGAGAGTATTAATGGCATTCCATTTGATGATGGGTACAACTTTCTCACAGTAGACGTTGTAGATTTGTACATGTCTATACCACATCAGGAAGCTGTTGAGTGGATAGGACTACTTTTAAGTGAGTTCAATGCCCCTAAACGTGAGATTGATTTGGTTACTGAATTATTAGATATAGTCCTTACTACCAATTTTTTCACTTTTGCTGATGATTATTATCTCCAGAAACAAGGGGTGGCCATGGGCTCCCCTTGTGGTGCGTGTATAGCAAATTTTTTTGTTGCATTTTGGGAGATGAAGTTTCTTAGGAACAAACCTGAGTTGATGAAATACGTCAGGTTTTATACCAGGTTCCTTGATGACATTTTCATTCTGTTCCAAGGTAGCAGTGACAAAGCAGAGAAATTCATCCATGAACTTAATGACACCACTCAGTTCCTAAGGTTTACTTTTAAATTTTCCACTACCCAAATGGATTACCTTGATGTGAAACTAATTAAGGATTCAATCAGTCATAGGTTCCTGTCTAACATCTACAGGAAACCTACGCACTGCAACTCCCTGCTTCACTTTTCTAGTTTTCATCCCTTTAAGCAAAAGAGATCTATGGTTAAAGGCTAGTTAGTGAGGGCAGGGAGGATGTGCAGTACTATTACTGACTTTCAGTCCGAATGTAACCTTTTGAAAGAGATGTTTTCTAATCAAGGGTACCCTATTTCACTAATTGATGAGTTAATTGAGGAAATAGGTATGAAAAGGACTGTAGGATTTTATAAACCTATTCTCAACCAGGTTGTCACCACACTGGTTACTAATTCACCTTTGGAACCCCAATCTAGATCCAGTTTAGAGCCAATTTCCACCAGTAGAAAAACTGGGTTCTCTTTGAGTTTCATCACCACTTTTAATGTCAATTCCCTAGACATTTGGTCCATCATCCGCAAGAATTGGCACTTTATTTCGGACAATATTTTTCTTGCTGAAAAATTAGGTGCACAACCTAACATTGTATACAAAAGGGGATGTAATTTAAAAGAATTATTCCAAAGGAATTTACCTCAAACTCAATTGAACAGACAGAAAGGGATGTCCGTTTGTGGCTGTTGTAATTGGTGTAAGGTAGTAAAGTCGGGCAACTCTTTTATAGTTAGAAACAGGAAATACTTGATTCATCACAAGTTAAACTGTGAGTCGAAATCCATAGTTTATATAGCAGTATGTAATTGTTGTCCAGCTTTCTATATTGGGAAGACGGACCGTAAGGCCCGTGAACAGTTTTATCAGCATTCTTATGCTATTAGAAAGAATCTTAATGACAATGCATTGGCCAAACATACTAACAACAACCCTGGACATAGTTTTTCTTTTATGGGGATTGATCAAGTCCCCACTGGTATCAGAGGTGGTCCAACTTCACTGATATTAGAGAACCGGGAACTTGAGTGGCAGTTAAGGTTAGATGCCTTCAGGTTTCCCGGATTAAATGAAAACTGTAATATATCAGCAGTTTTAAAGCTTAGGAGTTATTTCAGATAAAATACACATTTTTGTATTAGTGAAAGGTCTGGCTTTAAATATTAAATATATAATGACCTTTTTAGATTATTTTCAAATCTTTTATGTATTTATTTTGTGTTTTAAAATATTTTATACTCTTTTTGGTCAAATTACATTTAAAGATTTAGGTACTAGCAAGTTAAAGCAACAAGATTCTTCTTGTAGCTTCATTGTGTTTTAATTAGTTAAGCTGGTTCTTGAATATGTTGCATTCCTGTAAATGAAAAACACCTGTAGTATTAACATAGGGAGGTGACGTGCTTTTTGAATCACTTCTTGTGAATATAAAAGTATGCGTTTTTGGCATTTGAATTTGTACTCTGATGAAGCTGCTTCTTTATGGTGGCGAAAATGCTGTTTTTATTTTACTTAATAAACTTGCGTTAAGAAAGTTTTTCCTGATTGAAGCTTTCTGGCTATTGGACGTAAGGATACCTGTACCTTTTGTACTTCAGTGGTTTTTCTCGTATTGGTGATGGTCAATTCTAATAGTGTTTTAGACAAATTTGCCCTTCTGCTAGGTTGAAAATTCAAACCTAGTTTCAAAACATTAACATGCTCACAAGTCAGATAAAAATTAGAGAAATTAAATACTGAATTATGCACAAAATCAAAGTTCATAGTCTTTGCTACCTCCGTGGCCCACTCCTGCCTCAGTTGCGAGTTTGGTAGCCTCTGCTCCTGTTCCTGTTCCCCTTGTTCCTCAAATGTAAAAAAGACTTATTTTGAAAAACTGTCACTTTGTTTCCATTCCATTCATTATCCTGGCCAGTATTCACTTTGACTTGCTTGCTACCCCCATTAGGTGCATGTACCACAATGTCTGCCTTCTGCTTAGCAGTCACTGAATTGACGTCATCACGCTGTGCAGAACCAGGAACTACATTAGAATTTAAAGGGGGCATGACTTGAATATCATTAGAAGCCCTGTTGTCTAGGTTGGAAAAGTCATTGCCATTTAAAGCTTGTCCTTGTGTTAAAGTAAAATTGTTTTTAGGTGTTTGCGCAATATATTTTGGAGCATGTATATGCTGTTAGGACAAGAAACACCAATAATGCATATATAAGCATTCTGTAATGTGTACAAATTGTAAGAAGTTAAAATTTTCTGTGCTGGAGTTAGTTAACAAAGATATCAGGGGTGGTGATTTTAACTGTGTAGTTGAACAAAAAGAGGCATAGTGGCAACTTAGACTTGCTTCTTATATGCATCCTGGTTTGAACAACACAGTCAACATTAAATGTTTTTTTAAAAAACAGAAAGATAAATCTTAAATAATACTTGTGTTTTACATGCATTTGTTATATCTATTTAATAAGCTCTTTTTTACTTGATGAGTGGTGTGGTTCACTTTAATTGTAAATTGCTAAACAGGCTTGATTGGTTTCAGCTTAATGATTTTAGTATTTAAATAGTGCCTTCATGGTTGCTCTTTGCTTTTCTGAAGAAGTCATTCTTACGAATAGTGATTAAAAGAGTTTTTACACTGAAAGACTTGCCCCCAGATTCACTAATCTGCTGTACAGGACTGAACTAGTCCTGCACGTAAGCAGTAGTTTAAGAGGAGGACGGCAGCACACCATGCATAATAATGAAGGCGCGCTGCTGGAGCTCCAAATCATACACTGAGCGTGGACGAGTGCAAGGGGCATGTCTGAGAGCAGAGCTCTCAGAATAAACATGCCTCTGCAAAGTAAAACAGAAGAAAGTGTAAATAAATGAGCAAAACTACTCATAGTTTTCTGCATATCTCCACCAACAGTCCCCATGTGTTCAACAGCAACAGTACGTTGAAAGAAAACAAAGTAACCCTTGATTTAATTTTTTAAATCCCAGAGTACAGCAAACCATAGGTGCGCGGGTTTGCCCATTGCCTAGCTATGGTTAAAGCAGCTGAAAAGGCTGAAGAAGTTAACAAGGAATTTATATGCAAAGGAAGCAACACAGCAATAGCGGAGTGGTTAGAGCATCTGCCTACCAAACAGGCATTCCAGGTTTGAGTCCCACTACAGCACAAATCATTTTCCTCTGGAAATCTGTATATGAACATAATTTTATATTGTTTTGCCATATAACCTACATAATAACAATTAAATGTGAACTGGAGTACTGCAGGAAATGCACATGTGAAGTGTTAGTGTCATAATGAGTAAGGCACAAGTAAGCAGGTCTAAGCACAAATAAGCAGTGGTAAGCATGTCCAAATGAGTTTGTGTGGGGGTAAGCATTGCCTACATAGATTAAGCAAATTAGAAGCTAACTGAGTGTAAGAAACTGTATCCAGAGGTTAGTAGTTCTTACCATCGCGCAAACCCATGCATACCCGTTTACAACTGCTTTAAAGTGCCTTAATCACTCTGGATCCAACGGGCCATGTTCTGCCCTGCAACAAAATAAATTGCCTTTGTAAGGCTGAAACCCAGGACCCTGTACACTACAGTAACAGTAGTTAACCACAAAGCCATCATAGCAATAGATTTGCATGAGGTATCAGCAAACTAAGTCTCACCACAGGAAAATCAAACCAAGCATGTGAACTGTGTCTATGTACAGTTTGATGTTGGATAACCTGCCACAGAACACAAATATGTGAACTGGAGTTCTGCAGTAAGCATAGATTGGAGGTGTTATTATATACAGTGTATGTACACATGAATCACGGATGCCAGACACATGAAGAATAAATCATTGCAAATGGCAAACATAGTGCTAATTAACCATTAAGCAATGCTAACCGCAGCACAGCTCAAGTTAGTAAGTATAACCAATGTGTAGGGGAGCCAATTCAATCTGCCTAGTGGTATACCTTTTTAAGCAGTGCTAACATCATGTAAGCAGGTCTGCCCATAACTTAGCCTTTTCAAAACTGGCCAACCATGTGGGAGTGTGGGAAAATGTCCATATTATACACCCCACAGCTGGGAATACTACCCATTACTGGCTGCAGCTTCCTACTGCAGGCAGAATGGCTGGGGTGGGTGAACACACTCGATTTAGAGCACAGTGCTGGGGCATCCAGGAGTCAAAAATCATGGTATGGCTCCTGGTAAAACACTATGATCACAGACTACTGCAGGGCCAGTACCAGGGCTTGCAGTATAAAACAGAGGGCTGGGACAGTCTCGCCTATGACCTCACCAGTGTGACAGGTACACTCCGGACTGGTTAGCAGGTCAGGCACCACCATGCTGACCTGAAGCGGCAGAGGGGGGGGGGGTGTACTGAAGCAGTGAATCCAGGAGTCTCGGCAGATGCCCAATGCCCCAGGACTAAGTACTAATTCTACTAAGTAGTAAATAATTGCCTAGCTTGTGTATACTATGGATAGGTATGGCTAAATATCACTGCATTTCTCTGATGCTGCAGATGAGCGGGCTGTGAACCAGCAAGCCCATGATGCTAGGCTGCAAAGGCTGTGTCGCGAGGCAGGTTAGTAATCAGTCTGCATGCACTGTCATAACAAATAAATATAAGAGCCTTAGAAAATGTTGTACCAGTAAAAATAAATGTGCAATAGTCTGTGAATAAAGGTATAACCCCTGGAGTGCTTCTGTTTACTCTTCTCTCATATGTTGGCGATCTGTTCCATACTATAAATAGTAATGTTGTATCCTAAGCAGTGTCTCCCACATTGTGGTATGCAGATAAAATGGGCATGAACTCCTGCATAACAATGTTGGAACTGCCAAGAGGTGAGTTATATTGTACAAGTTAGGGAGAATTAGATAGAAAACACAGGTTAGTAATCAGTCTGCATGCACTGTCATAACAAATAAATATAAGAGCCTTAGAAAGTGTTGTACCAGTAGAAATAAATGTGCAATAGTCTGTGAATAAAGTTATAACCCCTGGAGTGCTTCTGTTTACTCTTCTCTCATATGTTGGCGATCTGTTCCATACTATAAATAGTAATGTTGTATCCTAAGCAGTGTCTCCCACATTGTGGTATGCAGATAAAATGGGCATGAACTCCTGCATAACAATGTTGGAACTGCCAAGAGGTGAGTTATATTGTACAAGTTAGGGAGAATTAGATAGAAAACACTTGAAAAGCTTTACATCAATTCCCTGATAGCACAGTGTATTGTGATATTAGCTATAATAGTTTGTCACACAAAGCAGGGGCCTGAATCCTGGGAGTGCTACTACATTGTCTGCATAATCATACCCCACAACTGTACAGATTGTGATACAATGTCCAGATAGAAAGTTGCATGCATACTTACACCCAACAGTACAGAATGTGCTAGAATGTTCAAAATGTAAGTTGTATGCATATTCATACCCCACAACTGTAACCAAAAGTAACCACTGCTTACCGTCACGCGAACCCGTTCCCACCCGCTCACAACTGCTTAAAAGTGCCTTAATCACTCTGTAGCCAATATCCCGTTTTCTGCCCAGCAACAAATAAACTGCCTCTCCAAGGCTCAAACCCAGGAACCTGCATTCTATACACAAAGCGATTTACCATTAAACTATGGCAGATATACATAACTTGATGTTTTCACAAACATATCATGCAGAACAATCAGTCAACAGTACAAGAAATGTATTATTTTCACACCACATAACCTATTAATGCAAGAAGTCTGGACAAAGTATGCCACACTGTGGGTACAAATAGGGATATTTGTCAACTAATTCTCTAATACACTTAAAATGTTGCTAGTAACACAGTTATATGTATTAGTACACATATGTAGAAGGATATGAAGTCTAAAACACAAAAGTGTTGATGCTAGTTACTGACTTCAATGCTGCGATCATCCATGACAATTGTCAATTGAATGAGGAACAGGCCAAAATATGAGCCGAACATGCATGGACATATGGACAGATATATATCTGTAAATGTATACGGATGGACAGCTATATGTAGATATATATTAATGTATGACTCACATAATCATGTAAAATCAATTTTATATACAGATGTATATGTCTATATATATATATATATATATATATATATATATATATATATATATATACATATACAGATGTATATATCTATAGATACATATAGATAGATATGGCCATATGAGATATATATAAGTAGATACACATATACACCCACAAAAGGTATCAGTAGCCATACATATGTAGAAGTAGTGTGGAAGTAATGGGTGCAAAGTATATCCCTCAGCCACAAGCCCTTCAACTGGCACCTGTGTAATGTGTAGTGTGGCAACCATTCCTACCAATGAGAATACTGACATTAAACATATACCCTCCCACAATTCAAATGACATAACACGACACACAGGTATGCATACACAGATAACTTTTATTCCTGTACTATACAATAATGTATGCCAGTACTGACACCACATAAGGTTTGAAATATGTAATCAGTCATTAATGCAAGGGCCACACAAAGCGGTAGATGCAAGCAATGTGTATATATATATATATATATATATATATATATATATATATATATATATATCTATATATATATATATATATATATATATATATATATATATATATATATATATATATATATATATATATATATATACATATATATATATATATATATACCTTACTATGCTGTCCAGGCCAAGGCCTTCAATTAGTACAAAGTAGAAACAGGTTTTGCCTTCAGGATACGTAACAATCAACAATTACAGATGTAGTTCAGCAGCCTCCAATTACACCCTGTAGTCAAGCCCTAGGGGCAAAAGTAGCACTTGTGTTAATGTCACAGTATTTTGTACATGCATTGCTTAACCTAACATCTCACCATCACACTGAATGACCCTTGTCTTAACAGTTATATCCCTGAAAAGGTGCCATAGCCTAGGTTACTGGCATAGAACCCCCCCCCCCCACATAAAAGGCTGTACAAGAGCAAGGAACACTTTGTACCAGACAATTACCTCTGGAATGTACAAGGGCACATATGTATTCTTAAGCTGTTGCCTCCATATATGGACCTGGCCCAACAGTTGGTGTGGGAGTCCATGACATGACTGGGATGTTAGAAGTAATGCTAGCAGTAAATAATGATAGGCATTACCTAACAACCCTTCCTGTATCACAGCAGGACAAAGCCTG
>NC_056733.1:1655440301-1655515301 GCF_019279795.1 Protopterus annectens | reverse complement strand
GTCAGGTGTAGGGCTATTGGAATGTATGAGGGATCCCAGCTACTTACTACACCTGCCCAGAGGGTTCCCCCAAGCATGACATGTGACTTGACCTTACTGCATGATATGTTAGTAATGCCGGGCTTACATCCTACAGGTGGGATGGAGTACTGTTAACATGTACTGCCCTTGTTGTGTAGGGTCCTGCTTTTGGGATCTGCTAAGGTTGGTATTGTATTGCAGGACAGACGTATTTGGCTGGGAGGGAATACCTATCCCTGCCATATGTATGCTGTTTGGGTCTCTCAAACCCATCAATGGTGCATGTGGACATATATATTGTGGTTACGTTCCCAATTCCATCTACAGATGTATGTCCATATATATCTATATAGATAAATATATATGTGTTCACATTTGACAGGGGGAAAATCATTCCTTCTGCAAACTGAAAGTACTAACCTGCCATTTCTTACTGCACCACAGTTAATAGAACTGCAGTTCTAAAGGCACCTTTGCTGACTCTTGAACTGCAAGTTGGAATACATATCATAATGGCGGGCATGACTCCCTGCACCCCTCTCTGAGGGGCTGGCCACCCACAACCCCCTTACTGTGATATACGAACTCCTAGTGTGCACTATAGTGGGGATAGGCAATTATTCCTCATCCCCACTATAGTGGCATCCACAACTAAATTGCTTAATCTGCAATGGGCAAATGCATAGTGTCATTCACTCACTGAACATTTGATGCATGTATTGCAGGATTGTGCAATGTTGAGAACATACTTTAGGCCTTCCAGCTTCTGGACACATGGATTTCTCCCTTTGAAAGGTGAGCCATATATATGCTGACAAATATGCATTCCTAGTGCTGTCTATATGTGGATATGTGGTCATGTGGTATATATATATATATATATATATATATATATATATATATATATATATATATATAATATATCTTTATATATGTATGTATGTAAATGTATATGTATATAGATATGTCTTTACCTATATCTGCATATATAGATATGTTATATCCATTTAATGATGAATATATACACACACAAATACTTCTACATGGTGGAATACCTTCCCTGTAGTGTTGTATACCTGGTCTGGATGATATGTATGTGGAAACATCATGATTATACATATCTACCATGGCTTAGTGGTAAATCACTCTGTGCATGATGTGCAGGGTCCTGGTTACGAGCCTTGCAGGACCTGTTTATGTTGTTGCTGGGCAGAACACATAAACCTGCTTACAACTGATTTATGGTGCCTTAATCACTCTCTATCCAACAGGCCATGCTCTGGCCAGCAACAAATTAAACAACTCTTGCAAGGTTCAAACCAATGACCCTACACACCCTAGACAAACTGATGCACCACTAAGCCATGACAGGTACACAGATACTCAATGTTTCAGAAACATATCAACCAGTCCTGTCATGCAACTGTGCAGATAATGTATATCAACATCTAGATGTCCGCGTGTGTAACTATAGTGCACCCTTAACAGATACAACATACCCATATATGTATAGATACACATATATTCAAATATATATGTTGTTTTACTAACTCTATATACATATATATCACTTTCTATGCACAGATACCGATATATCTGTTAGCAGATAAATATATCTATATAGGTATGTATGGCCATATATCTGTAGATAGCAATTGCAGATTAAAAAATACATCTATGTCCACCTGCACCATTAATGGGGTTGAGAGGCCCCACATACTATATGTCTTGTACGAATAGGCATCCCCCCACAGCCAGAAACCTGTGCCCCGCAATAAACTACCAAGTACAATCTGCCTCCCACAGGGCATGTAATATGAGGAAGCCATCAATGTCCCCAGGATACAGATACACAGACACATATATGCTGATACAGATATACATATATATTTCTGTATATACATGTGACTACACATACACACGCAGATATATGTACAGTAAGATACATATGTAGGAGGTGCACACAATATGGAACAGCCTGTATGCCTACAGTTAACACCTGAACAACTGGACACTGCATGGGCTACACATACTAATGTCAATCATTGCCTGCAATATATACATAATAGAAAGGTCAAAGAAAAGACACCACACACAGGTTTGCAGAAATGGGACTCCTTGAATTGTGTACAATAACAGTACTATATACCATATCATATAGCTGTTCAAATACTGACAACCATATAAACGGAGTACTGCAACTGTGAAACAGTTACACTTATACAGTAGTCTGGAAAGGTTCACAACTGTTGCAGTCCAAGCCAAGCCCTTCAGAATGTAAAATAGTGCTGACAGACTGGGCCACAGGGTTCCACACAATCAACAATATGTACTGCAGGTGTGTAGTTTAGCAGCCTCTATCTATACTCCGTACAAACTAAAGACGTTTTGTGATCAAATGGGTTGTACTCATAACATAACAAAGCATAATGCACACTACAGCCTGTACTGCAGGAGGCAGTTGGCTTGCAGTACCCCAAGCCATGTATGTAATATCAATATAGGTAGAGTATACAGTACTGTACATCCCCATAACTTGTGGCAGCTCACCCCTGATACCCCCACATTTGTAACAGCCTAGGTCATTTATGGTGCTCCCCACTAGGACTCAATAATACAAGACCATATACCACTGTTACGTACACTGACCTCTGCAGTGCATGAGGGCGCACATATGTTGTGTAGGTGACGACCACACATATATGGCCCCAGCCCCACTATATGTGTGGGGGATACAACAGCAGTGTACTAATGGCAACAATGGCAGTGTGATATACTCACAGCCCACTACAGAACAACCCTCAACAGCATGACATATGTGCACAGCTTGGTATGCAGATGGGGGACAGAGGCTGGAACACAGGCATATATGTGGAACACTGTTGCATACACTAAGCAAGGTGCTGGTGTTACAGGATAATCTGCAACATACCTTTAGTCAGGGAATTGTGGTTAGATATAGCCATGGATGTAACCATGTACTGTTAGCACACAACACACACACTGCCAGTGTCATGTCTGACACAGGACCTGTGTGATGGATGGACAACACATGATAGGCATACCTCTGCCCAGCAAGAGCTTAGACCCACAGTAGTGAGCTATGCAGACAGACTGCATTCCAAGGTACACTAGTATGTACACACACACACACACACACACACACACACACACACACACACACACACACACACACACACACACACACACACACACCCTGTAACACCAGTACTATGCAAAGCATTACACAACTCTACCCACAGTCTGTCTGTAGTTCCTGAACCTCTGACAAATATGTGTCTGCTCTGAGTGTGAAGGTTCTCCTGTAAGAGGTATTGCTACCTTCTGCCTGTATCACTGATGCCCACACACAGGACGGATGTCCATCACACAGGAAATGTCAAGGGACCACGGCCACATGCTGTAGGAAGTTATAGTGGGTGGTTGCCATGACAGTGGTAATTCAATGTAGTACACATGTGTAATTACATATATATGACTATTTAGATAAGTATATGTACATATATTTCCACCATATGTCTTGGACATGGAGTGTAGCTGTATGCCAGTCCCTACAGTCCCACAGTAGTAGTGCAAGATGATGACAGCTATGCATAGCAGGTATATTACTAGACTGTTGCTACTGTCATTGGGATTGTCTTCAAAGACATGGTGTGTGTGGATGCTGACATCTGCTTACAACATGTGTGCCATTGGTTACTGACAGACATCCTAAGGAAATCATTGTAAGGTGTCATTGCTAGCATGTAATATCCCTCAGGAGTGCAGCAGAGATATTGGCCACTATATGTGGAACTTTGAACACAACCTGTACAGTCCATAGGTATCCATATGATCTGTTAGTGCACCACATGTGCACCAGGCCTGACAATATGGATGTAGACAGCCATGTAGATAGGTATAACACATAACTACTGGTATACATTTGGCACCATAGGTGTTGGATTCACACACTCCTATCTGGCCTGACACATAATGACCGCTGGTACAGGGGTGCCATGGACACATACCACCCTCTTGATATTGACATACATCTCTGTACAGCATCCCACTACTCTGTCTGACATACATAATGTTTAAGGGAGGGCCAGCAGCAGTACGTCTGGTGAATATCTATACATAACATCCCACTGGTTAAGTACACTAAGCTGCTAGGCATGTAATAATGCACTGTGCAGGCTACAGGCAGACTGGATTAACACTGACCTACTTCTCGTATGGGTAATTCACATGTACTTGCATATATAGCAGGCTTAACAGCCATGTCACAGCACAGGGTAAGATACACCTGTGTGACAGTGCATAACCACAACCAATGTGAACACAGTCACAGCTACATATGGTAAGCTAGCATAATATTACAGTATATGGACTATCTGTTCTACACCATCCTCATATGTGCCACTCACAGAATGACCCTACATATACTGGGCTGCTACACGGTTTGTCATGATGGATGTCTGTGGTATAGGACATGTGTGTGTATGACCCTACAACCATGTACAGCAAAATGTTACTGTACAGTGGGACAGCATGTAACATCTGAGAGAGGAGGAAGTAGAAAAATGACATCTACCACAGTATGTACACAGGCTGAGTTACATACTAACAATACACACACTGCTGACATTCACCATCACTACACAGACCTCAGTACTGTACAATCATCAACAGAATGTCCAGCTTATGTCATGAAATATAACCACTACTGTACATGACATGTGTAGCAATCTGATATATCACTGGCTTGTTTGCAGACTTGATGACAGTAATTATGGTGTACAGCACATATGCACCACTTTATGCATGCCATATGTACAAAGGTTGACAGACGTGTGGCTGACAGCACATACACAGGTCCAGTATAGACATGTTATGGTGATAATCCCATATAATTCCCATTGTAACAGTGTTTGTTGCAACATATTTCCTATGAGGGATATGAAGTCAGTAACTGTCACGGCCTTCACCATCTACAGACTGCAATCCTCACACTACCTTCTGCATTCCATGGACTGATGCACTGTGGCTAACACATGATACCATAGGCACAACACTGCCCAGTCTGCAGATGACACTGCAGATGGGGATTCCTCATATACCTGGAACTGACATGGGCGGTATTGCGACATGTACGACAGGCATATCCAGACAAACACTGTTAACCCAACCTTACTCCAAATGCAGTATGGCAGCACTTACAGTCTGTAGTCAGGTCAGGTACCTCCTCCTCCTCCTGTTGGTTGCCTCTTTCCACAGTGTATGTTGTTAGAGGTAAATCCCCAATCCATCTGGGATGCTGTTTGCTAAACATCAAATCTAGTTCCTGCTCACAGTGACTGCAAAGGCCCAACACCACCATGATGTTCTAGGTCTGTACTATAACATTAAATTTTATAAAGTTCGAATGTTATAATATCAAACCAGTTTTGTTGAACGCTGAAAACAGTGAAGGTGCAGGACACCAAAGTCTTTCCCTGGGAAAGAATTCGGTGGGCCGTTGCTGTGGCTTTGCTGTTTCCAGCGTTTGATATGTTGGAACGTTACGGGTCGGGATTGGGTAAGTGTGAAATTGTGTGTAGGTTAGGGTTAGGGGGCAGGTTAGGTGAGTTAGGGTTAGGGAGCAGGTCAGGTAAGTGTGCGGTTGTGTGGACATTAGGGTTAGGGCGTGGGTCAGGTAAGTGTGCGATTGTATGTAGGTTAGGGTTAGGGGGTGTGTTAAGTGAGTTAGGTTAGGGCGTGGGTCAGGTAAGTGTGCAGTTGTGTGTAGGTTAGGGTTAGGGGGCAGGTTAGGTGAGTTAGAGGTAGGGCGTGGGTGAGGTGAGTGTGTGATAGTGACAGTCTTTAGGGTTAGGGTTGGGTTAAGTTAAGTTTAAAGCTAGTAGTGTTTGTAAAGTTTAGTTTAGGTTTAGGTGTAGGATTTTAAGGGTATGTTTGTGGATTGCTGTTTTTTGTATGTTTGTGTTGTGTGTATGTTTCTCGGAATAGCGATTTTTTTCCCTGGGAAAAAAAATTTCTATTCTAACTGTTCGATATTTGCGGATTTCTGTGTTTCGGGTTTGATATTATAACATTTGATGTTTATGAACTTTGATGTTATAATATAAACCCGATGTTCCTAGGTATTGGAGTGTGTTTCCATGCAACTGGCTATGGGATTGTTACCACAGCTGTTCTACATGCAATCAGCTAGGAGAGGGCTGCAATTCATGCAGAGGCCATCAGCTGATCATGAGCATCACGTAACATACACATGCTGCTGCCTAAGCAAGGCAGGTGTGGGTCTCCACATCCACCAGAGAGGGAGTGGGAGAGGCAGACAGATGCAGATACATGTCAGGGAGGTGTGGTAGAGTAAAACTGAAGCATGTTTGAGTAACACACATACCAGCACAGGGTATCAAACCCCTGATGGCTATGTAGTGATATCATAGTTCTATACAGTTATTGGATGCACCACATGGGTTACCTGGTGTAGAGCACTCAGAACATATATGTCAGGATGAGTGACATCTACAACAGGGATGTGGAAGATATACAGTAAGTGTCGTACACGTGCCTGTCTGCATGAACATGTGCCAGAGTCAACACAGGCACACTCACACAGGGATACACACACAATGAGACAATTGTCAGGGCCAGGACTGCAACTCATCAGTAGTGGGATTGCCACAACACATCAATGTGCATGTATCACATGCACCACACGGGTCATACAGAGGCTGTATGGGCAAAGAGTATGAGGAGATGTCAGACATCAGACAGCATGCTTCAGTATGCCCTGGGATAATGTAGTGAGTGAGAATGTGAACATATGCACCATACAACACACACATGTACACACATGGTGCCAGTTCTGACATGCATATGTGTATGTCTGCATGGGTGTGTGGTGGTCAGCTGTGCCAACAGGCTGTACAAGAGTAGGAAATGTGTATACCATGGCATCAGGACACATGACAATGGTTGGCATTGTGTCTCAGGGCTGTACTTACTGCATTTGCCCACATAGGTGGGTAATGCATCCCCCATCCAGACAGCTGGGTGACTATTGTGTGTGGCCAATGCTGTGCACCACATGCCATGTATGTGTTCCTTTGTCCATGACATGGATGGTGTCTGGGATCTGCACACTTCCCACATGCATGTAGAGTGACATGTGGAACTGTACCTGGGGTGTCTGGCTCATGTTGTGAACACAGCTTATCATCAGTTGTGCCAGCCTTCCCCATCTGTTGCAGGAACTGGTAATGGGTAGCAGGTTTACCCTTCACCTACACTGATAGCATGCCAACAGCATTCCCTGATGTCAGTGTCATCTGTCCATACAGAGCATGTTGTCAGGCATGGTATAACCATTGTGGATCACATGTGGAGGCACCACAGGTGGTGCATGTCTCCATTGGGGAACATGGTGGAGGTGCACTGTCTGCATGTGCGTACATATTGGATAGATGGACAGGGTGACATGCCCTCTGTAGCCCACTGCTATCACTGCATAGTTACTATTAGTGGCCAATAAGCAGTGTACTAACCACATATTGGCTGTTGCCTAGGCATGTGTGTGTGCTTATGACACATGGATTGAGTGTGTGCTCTGGGTAATAGCAGGGTTGCTAATTTGGATTGGCTGGCCTTGATGTCACATGTATGGGTATGGCTTTGCACCCCAGCCTCCAAGCTAATTTACATCTGTTATCCCTGTATGGAAGCTGCTGTGGTGCCTCACAGCAAAATGTTCTCCTGTTCAATTCTTGGCTGGAGTGCCTTCTGTGTGGAGTCTGCATGTCCTCCCCATGGTCGAGTCGCATTCAAAAGACATGCATGAATGGGCATGCCTTCGTTGAAGACTGGGCGTCGGGCTGGCAACTCAGCACCATAAAAATCTGCTGCCAATCATTAGCAGACTGGAGTTCCGCTGTGGTGACCCCTAACCGGGAAAAGCCGAAAAGACAAACAAACAATCCCTGTATGGTTGACATTGTGATATATAGTAGGGCTACCATAAAAGTAATGAGCAAAACCACCTCCACATTGGCCACACACCCGTCATATCTGGGAGTTGAAGCCCTACCTAACTAGTGTTTTACACTACCGCACTATGCAGTTATAGTATGCACCACAGACATTAATGGAGTACTTTTTCCCCAAAGGTGTATGTCGCAGTAAATGACATCAGCAGGATTACCAAATTAGGGCCTTTCACCTGTACTGTGAGAGACTAGCCTAAAATGCATTGCTCCCTACACAAACAGTGAGGCACACACAAAATATCCACAATTGTCATGTGTGGATATAGAACCCCTGCGAAAGCCTATATTAGGATACATCATGGAGAAGTTATAGATCGCACCACAGGGATTGCAGGAAGCTTTCTCCCCAAAGTAGTATTTCACAATGAATGACATCAGCAGGGTTGGCAATGTAGGGCATTTGAATTGTACTGCACGTGAGTAGTCTATGATGCATTGCTCCATATGTAGACATTGAAAAACACACAGAACATCCAGAACTGCTATGGGTGGTGATGGAACCCTACCACAGTTCTAAATCACAATACAGCAGTACTCAGTTACAGACCATGCTACAGACATTACTGGGCTTTGCCTTTCCCAGAGGTGTATTTCTAGGTGAGTCACATCAGCAGCCTTGCCAATGTTGGGTATATGAATTCTAAGAAGTGTGTGTTACCTAAAAAGCATTAAGACACACAGATTCACACACACAATTGCCAAGACTGGGATTAGAACACCTACCTAACTAATGTATCACACTGCAGCAGTGTGCAGTTGCAGGACACATTACGGAGAATATTGGGCTATGATTTCCCCAGAGGTGTATTTCTGGGTGAGTGACATCAGCAGCCTTGCCAAAGTCGAGTATGTGTATTGTACAGGGTGTGAGTGGCCTAAAAAGCATTGCATTCTACACAGTCAGACACACACACATTCACACAGTTGCCAAGTCTGGGGTTAAAACACCTACCTAATTACTTTATCACACTACAGCAGTATGCAGATTACTGGGCTATGATTTTCCCAAAGGTGTATTTCTAGGTGAGTGACATCAGCAGCATTGCCAAAGTCAAGTATGTGTATTATACGGGGTGTGAGTGGCCTAAAAAGGAATTGCTCTCTATGCAGTCAGACACACACATTTGCCAGGTCTCAGGCTAGAATACCTACTTATTTCATCACATTTCAGCAGTATGCAGTTGCAAGATGTGCTACGGAGATTACTGGGCTATGATTTCCCCAGAGGTATATTTCTAGGTGAGTGACATCAGCAGCCTTGCCAAAGTCAAGTATGTGTATTGTACAGGGCGTGAGTGGCCTAAAAAAACATTGCTCTCTATGCAGTCAGACACACATTCACACAGCTGCCCGGTCTGGTGTTAAAACACCTACCTAACAACTTTAGTACACTACAGCAGTGTGCAGTTACAGGATGTGCCATGGAGATTACTGGGATTTGATTTCCCCAGAGGTGTATTTCTAGGTGAGTGACATCAGCAGCCTTGCCAAGTCGAGTATGTGTATTGTACGTGGTGTGAGTTGCCTAAAAAGCATTGCTCTCTATGCAGGGAAACACATACCCACACACAGTTGCTAGGTCTGGGGTTAGAACACCTACCTAACTACTTTATCAAACTATAGCAGTGCGCAGTTACAGGACATACTATGAAGATTACTAGACTATGATTTCCCTAGAGGTGTATTTCTAGGTGAGTGACATTAGTAGCCTTGCCAAAGCCAAGTATGTGTATTGTATGGGGTGTGTGTGGCCTAAAAGCATTGCTCTCTATGTAGTCAGACACACACAAGCACACAGTTGCCAAGTCTGGGGTTAAAACACCTACCTAACTACTTATCATACTGCAGCAGTACACAGTTACAAGACGCACTATGGAGATTACTGGGTTATGATTTCCCCAGAGGTGTATTTCTAAGTGCATGACATCAGCAGCCTTGTCAATGTTGTGTATATGAACTGTACTGAGTGTGAGTAACCTAGAAAGCATTTCTCTCTACACAGGCAGAGACTGAGACACACACACATACACACACTCACACAGTTGCCAAGTCTGGGGTTAGGACTACTACCTAACTAGTTCATCAGTATAGCAGTACAAAGTTATGGGATGCGCCATAGGGATTACTGAGCTACAGCTCCCCCAAAGGTGTATTTCACATTGGATGACCTCAGCAGGATTGTCATGATACTTCTATGGGGAGGGCAGTGTGTGCATGGGCTGTAACCCATTCATGCAGGGGTTGACATGCCGCATGCGGGAACACATGGTGTCATATGTCACAGGTACGTGTATAAGCTACTAGGTGACAAGTTCCTTGTACAGTCATGTTGCACAGCTGGCACGTTCAACATGCCGTCATACTGACAGATACTGGTGGCTAGTATCTGCAGTGAGTGACACCTGCACCTCATGTGTTTGGGGCCCTTTGGCTGTGTGCTGGGTGGGTCAGGCCCAGATGGCTCCTTGTCATGGTCCCCTCTTCAACACATCTATGTCCATCTACCTTTGGCTTATTATAGTGTGTTGTTCTTACATATATGTCTGTATTCCTATCCACTGTGTGTGCAAGGCAGAAGTGGTGCATACTGATATGTGTCTGCACTGAGAACTGCAACTGCCAGATATGTCTGGTCCACTGTTGTTTGCTGACATGGCCTTCTTGTGTTTAAGTGTGTGAGCATGCCCAGTATGGCCATTTATATTGCATGTGTGGATCAAGTTTAGGTGTTTTGTACTGCGGTGCTGACCTTTGTGTTGAACACCAACAGGTAGCATGCTGTGTCTGCAGGGTATACGTCAGTCATTTGGCATTGACTGTTGTTCCACTTCTGCATAGTGGGAGGGACACCTTTTTCTACATTTCTACACAGGGATGGGGGCACACCTGACTGTTACTATAAGTGTACATAGGATGGTGGGGCACTCCTTACACTTTTACACAATTGCTAGGACTGTAATGGCATGTCAGGTATACCATTTCAGTCTGTAGTCTTACCTATCGTGCTGGCTAACGGCATACCAGTGTACTACAGATTGTAGCTTTCACTACCTACATATTAGTTTCTGACTTCCTAGCCTTCACAACTTACATCCAACTGGCTGGCCTGCTGTAGTCTGTCTGTGTAGGGCTGGGGTACGGGTTACTCATGAGGCTCATTCAGAGGTCATAGTACAGTATTTGTTTGTGTTTGTCTACACCTATTCTGCTGGCTCTGACTGTTATTGGGTATGTGCCCCCCAACTGGCATGTGTGAGTCACTTACCTTGTGGGTGTCCCAGTACTGAGGGTGGTGCTGCAGGGCTGCCTATGTTGGATGCACATAATACACTCCCTATACATGGTTGAGCACAGGTAGTGTCATGTTTGGCATCCCTTTTACTGTATGTGCGAGTCGGAGAGAGGTGTCATTTCTTGGGTCCCTACTGTGTCAGTGCATGTGCTATGGGTTGCCTCTTTGCCAAAGCCAGGGCATACTGAGCATGCCTCCCTCTGCCTACTGGGGCAGGCTCAGGTTGTTCCTCCTCCGAGTCACTCTGCGCCTGTGCAGGCCTTGGCACTGGTGGGGGGCTGTGTTGCCCTGCCCCATGCTGTTCCTGCTTCAGCTGTTTCCACAGGATCATATTGTGTAGCATGGTACATACAAGAACAATTTGGGTACATGTAGTTGATGAGTACTGCAAGGCTCCATCGGATGTGTCCAGGCACCGGAACTGTGACTTGAGCATCCCAAACACACACTCTATTAATATTTTGTGTTTGTGCGTGTGCCTCATTATGGAGTTCTTGTCCGTGTGTGTGTGCATTTCTGATGGGTGTCATCAGCCATGGCTCCAGTGCATATCCAGCATCCCCCTCTAGGTGACCGTGTGGGATTTCCCCATTGGCAAATGTCTGGTTCAGCTGTGTCAGATGCCAGATGTGGGAATTGTGGTAGCTTCCAGGGCAGCCAGCACACACATTCATTATTAAACCCTGGGCATCGCACATGATCTGGCAGTTGATGAAGGGGAAGCCCTTGTGGGTGATGTAGACCCTGTGATGATTGGGGAGAGATGGGTGAAGGCTGCCAGCCTAGTCAAATAGAATGTGATGCATAATTCTATCAACTGTATAAATAAATGTAAAATACAGGCATGTTTTCTTGATAATAATTGTAAAATACAGGCATGTTTGTTGAGTGTAAAGAATACTGTGAAATGTGGAACTGCACAATATGTGACAACATTGCATTCTACTGGCCCAGTGAAGCATGTTGTGACCTTTTCATGTTAGAATTCGGCTCCACTGCGGCTGGATGAAGGTTTCATGCCCATTGTTTTAAGGCTAACGTTTATGACCAGAATTGAGATATGGAAGGTGCTTTATTGCTCTAGTTTATGCTAGAGTGTATATGCAAAATGCCTTTATTGTTGTAAGTTTCTGTGTAGGTGTTAGATTGCTAAATAATGCAGTTTGTTTCCTGAGAACTCAGACCAGGTGTTAAGATGATGCAATATGAATACTGGGAAAACCTAAGTGTCAAAAATGATGTAATTTGGGAAGGGTCATAGAGACATGTTTGTTAGTAATGTTTAAATACTATTTCTCACAAGAGACTGGAAGCATTTTGACTTTGGACATCCAACTTACAAGCAGTCTGCCTTATGCTCACATGTAAGTTTTAGCACTGTGATTTCTTGTAGGAATAGTTAAAGCTAGTAAAGCATAATTAGGTAATTTTCTTTGAAATCAGACCTGTCCTACTGTATTATTTTAAGTTTCTGTGTGATCTCTGAACTCTTAGATATCTCTGTGGTGTAGTAGTTTTGTCTTGTGTTTTAATTATTTATTATTAAATATGTTTTAAAACCTTCTACCTGTGGCTGATTTGTGGAGATAAGCACTAGAATACATTGCATAGTTATAGAGGTTATTGTAATCGGCCACTCTAAAGTAAGCCTTGGCTGTTAGTAATGCTACCATTGAATAATAACATTGCACAGTAATAATTGGACACCCTTTTAAGGGCCTTTTAGTAGCTGATATTATTAACTGGATGGTGGCAGTAATTACTACCGTATAGTCTGGGTAAAGGGGCATAGTTGGAGAATCTGTGTCAGCCTTTCCCAAGAGTGTCTGTGAAGTTATATAAATACTTATCTCAAAGTGTGTGTGTGTTGTGTCAGCTACTTGGCAGGGACATGAAGCACTGGTTGGACAGAGAGGGTACTGGAGGTTTTAGCTTGCCAGTTACGCTGAGACCTGGACCCTATAACTGTGCCAGTGGGGAATCTTATTGAGGACCTGGCGAGCAAGAGAACAACCAGCTCCAGACTGACTGTGATCTCTGCGTGCACTTAAGGGAAATTGTACTTTACTGTGTGCATTAGTTATCCTTTCTTCTTGTGGTAGATGACCTCCCTGGTGTTAGTGGTGAGGATTGAGGCTCCTTGATTGCTGGGCCAGGGCACGGTCATCACAGACCCTACCCCGCTCACCTGATGGTGCTTTAATGCATATGTGTGTGCAGTCTATTGCACCCACTATTTCAGGGTATTCTGTTATTTGGTGGAAGAGATGCATATTGCTGGCCAACGCTTCATGGGTGATGGAGAAATATACATGCTCACCGACATGTACTGACATGGCATCCAAGAACTGGTGGAGTACTCTGGATGCTGATGCCTCTGAGATCTCCATCATATCCCCAGTTGGCCTTTGGAAGGTACCTGTAGCAAGTATTCTTAGGTCTACACATACCTTGGTATCCACTAGGATGGGTTCCTCTCTGTTGGTTCTGTGTATCAGGCATGGCTGGCACAGCTCAACAATATGCTATAGGAGGTCCCTGTCCACCCTATTATGCTCCACTATCTATATCAACCTTGGTAGGTTACCCTGGGTCTGTACACTTTTCTCTTTCTCCTCACTGTGGGTTGCTCAGCAGCATTCACATCCTCATCACCCTCAGCTGCTTGCTCATGCTGGTTTATGATAGCAAATGCAGCCTTTAACATTTTTTCTCTTGCTTTCATTTTGTAAAGTTTCCCCGTCTGTATAAACTGGTGGTGCAGACTTTTTGGGAAAAACAAGTGGGGAAGGTGTTTGTATAGTTTATAGTGGTGTGCTGGCCTGGGTTGGTCTGCTGCCAGTGTAATTGATTGATTCTGATACATTTCACCTGTCAGCTAAGCTAGTTCTCCTTGATTACCTTCCTACTGCTGTTTTCCCTTCCCAATGCCTCCTTGTTTAAGCCCGGAGGCGCGTCACACAAATGGAGTACTCAAATGTGCACAGAGCTGCTTTTTCCTGGTCTTTTTCTTCATATACAACCCAGTGCATGGTGCACACACCTGCTTACACTTTGTAGGGAGTGCTAGGCAGGTGTAAACACACCCCTAGCTTGGCTGTGCTAAGCTAGGAGCAATCATGAGCCACAGGTCTCCAATCCACTTACAGTATGACTGACACACACCCCGATGATGTCACCTATATCCTAGTCTTGCACCCAGCTATTTGTACTCTTACACTCTTGGGACCTGCCTCACACCCTGGGAAAATTTGGGCTTCACTAACCCTTCCCTCATTTGCATAGGATTGCCTGCTAATGCATAGTTACATGTCCCACACTGAGCCTCCTCCCTTAGCAACCATTACTCACTGGACAGGTTGTATTCTGACTGCCATTGACTTGCATGGCAGAATACTGCTTATTTTAGGTTTATTTTATTAATTTCCCCCGATCCCATTTGAGCGTTGCTGTCCTATGCTTATCCAGGCGAGCTCAGTGAAAGGAAAATTAAAAGTTGTTTATTTTTGTTTACATTTTGCAATGCCAATGGCCTTCTACTTGGATAATGACATGCTTCCTCAATGATATGCAGCCTTTATTTGGAGCTGTCATAGCTCCGTTTTGTAAATTGCAGAACTGTACTCAGTTACTAACCGAGTACATTTCTGCACACTGCACACGTCCTGCTCGGATGGCTGCCAGCTTCATGGATTGCATATTACCCTCATTTGCATGATTTTCACCTGCAAATGAGGGTAATTTGCATACAGGAGCTCGGTCTGTGAAGGATTAGCCTAAGATCTCATGTGCACTTCCCGGGAGCTCGTTCCTGGATCGCACGTCGGCCATATTGCCAAAAGTAGCTCTTAAAGTAATCCTGGACTCTATAAAGGGCTTTGTAAATCCGGGGGTCAGTTTTCTGCTGGTTCCATTGGTGTTTTTCTTATTTAAATCTAAAATAATAATAAATAATAAAAGTGAAGCAAAGGCTTTTACACTTTTATCTGTATGCATTAGTTACAAGTATACTGAATGCATGGTCTTGTTTGTCAAGCCATTTCAGATGCACACATTATTGACAATACATAAAAATGGAATGCTGTGTGATACACATGTAGAAATGTTTCAGGGACAGGCCCTTTGATAGAACTTTTAGCATTTTAAAGATGTTTTGTTAGCAGACTTGGTCATTTGCCTGTTTTTTTGTGTGTGCGGGGGGTCAAAGATGAGTTACTGTTATGGCACAAATGAGGATATGTTACTCTTGTTACTCTCCTTGTTTTGCATCTTGCCTGTTATTAGTATTTCACATCTGTAAACTGTTTTATGTTTCTCCAGTGAATAATACTGACTGACTACTTTTTCTGTTTTATCTGGAAAGAGATTTTGTAGTAATGTGATACTTATGTGTATTGTATATCAGTTGTCTTTTAGGACACCTACAATTATGTAAGTCAGGTGTTTCCATCCATGGAGACCCCCGTTCAGTGATGCTGAGAAGCAAGTAATAATAAATGGTTGTCGGCAACATGGTGCATTTCTCCAGGAAAGGGGTTGTGGAGATATGGAACGGAGGCTTCTAATATGGCAGCAGATCATACAAAATATAAATGCTGTGGACGGTCATGGCAGAACATATTAGCAGGTGCTCTACAGGGCCACTGACATGATAAACATTGCAAGGAGGTGAACAGCTGCAGTTGCTTATGTCTAAAGGATTACTGGGGGGAGGGCCTGCTAGAGAACCACCATTTACCCCAATGAAGAGTTCCTGGCAAATACTTGAAATTCAGGCAGCTCCCAGGAGAGTGGAGTACATTGTGCCCTGGATGTGGGTGCAGCACTTTGCAACACAGCAAGCACGTCTCAGAAGGAGCTTCCAGATAGGCTTTGTTCTTTGAACAGTTGAATAATGTTTTATAGTAAAACAATTGAAATTAATGTTAATTCTGTGTCATAGACCTTTTTTATGGGAGGGGGGTTTGAAGATTGCTACAGTTATAAGCTTTGTTTGTCATCAGCCACGTTCTTGTTGAAAGTAGAGTTCATGCGCATATAAAGGAGTAGATGTATTACTCCCTGTTTTACCATTATTTGTGATGATGTTACCCTTTCCTCTTGCTTAACTTCTTCCAAGACAATCTGGACTCTAGTGATTTATGCCTCCTGCAGATGGTAAGCCAAATAATTTTATGTCAGTACTGCAAATCAATTTAAACAAATATCAGTGTGTGATTTTGATTTCAGGCCTGTTGTGTGTGTTGCTGTACTGTCTGTAATAGTGGCAGTACTGTTAGTTTGTTAGAATATATTGCACTATAGTAGTGCAACTATTAATGTATTTCTGTGTTTCTTTCTTTTTATCACAGGTGATCATGACAGTGGGAGTGTGGACCCTGTGCCACCTGATGTCAGTGTCTCATCAGACTCTGATGATGGTACCCAAACTGAGACATAGTCAGGAGATGCAGAGGTTGAATATGACACAGAGGTTGACATACAGCTAGTAGGCCTCTGCCTGCCTAGTCCACTGAGCCCACAGATATTGGACAGGTGAAGGGCAAGGGCATTTAATGGGGAAATGTGGCTACTGCAGCTTCAGTGCTTGCTGAGTTTGGCTGTAGCCAAAGTGTGGGTGAGGTGCTCAGAGGGGCCCTTCTGTCCCTCCTCCACCTGGTGCAGATGTCACCTCCTATGCCACTCAGTGGATGTTTCGGGCCATCATGGAGGCAGAGGCATGTTCCCATAGGTACTCCAGACAAATGGTCAGGGTTGTGGATGTAGCACAGTCTGACATGTGTGGCTGCCTCCACTTTGTTGCCGATTCACTGGATCTGATGAATGATACAATGGAATGAGGGGTGTCTGTGATGGACCAAGGGGTGTCTGTCATGGAAAAAGCAGTCTCCGTGATGGAATGTCTGCTTGGAAGGGAATGGCATCCTCATGAGAGTAGGTCATCCACATCATCTGTTGTCAGCCAACATGGCCATTCCACATCATGCTTCCATAGTGGCAGCACTTCAACTGCTACATCAGTGAGTGTGCTGTCCACATGCAGACATGGCAGGACATGGGGTCATAGTCTTGTGCATCTCCATGAAGGGAGCTCATCTAGTAGATATCAGTTACAATCAGGCAGTAGCACTGCATCTGACTATGGGTGCAAATGTGCTAGTGCAACTCCTGGCAGAGCCAGTTCTCATGGGCAGGGATGACAACAACGAACTGCCACCTCTACCATGCATAACTCATACCTGTTTGCCAGACCAAGACATAGTGCTAGGACATAGCTTGGCTGTGTTCATGCAGACAGTCACACACCAATTTCACCTACAGGACCCATACAGACACACATGCAACAGTTACTCATTTTGTTTCACTGACCATTTGTTGGTTTTATCCCAGTGTCTTTCTTCTTCCCCTTCTTACTCAAACACACTCACTGACCTTTCCTGTCAGCCTAGGCTTTCTGCCCACCTCACACAACACTCTGTAGAAATGATGATAACTGTGCCATAACCCTGTTTTCTATCTTTTGGATTCAGGGATACGAAAGCTGTGTCTGATCCTCAGGATGCATAGCTAACTTAATGGTTAGTAAATCTGCATTTGTGTTATTAAACTGGTAATTGCACATTTGAGTTATATTGGCTTTGCCAAATTATACAGCTGATAGCATCATAAATTCCCAAATTTATAGTGAATGCTCTTGTAAGGGCTGTGAAGTCAGAAACTGCAATGTGTATCATTACTTTCTAACTTCTCTCTTTAATGATTTTCCAGTGCAAACGTATGGTGACTATCATAATTCATGCCATCATATTCAGATCATAGGATTGAATGACAGAACTATAGTCAAATCTCATCAGAGTAATGCAGTATAATGCTCTCTTTTGCATGTACCTCACTATACACATGCAGCAGCTGGAGAGGCAACAGGACTTTCTGAGCAAGATAACACTGGGCCTACAAACCATGCCATGATCTATGTGGATAGATTAAAGAACAACAATGTGATTCTATTATTAAATGCTCAACTTCTCTGCCTTTTTTTCTCCCTGTTTACTGTCCCTGCTATGAATAAACAGCAATACAACATTTAAAATATTTTAAATTGACTGTTTCTCTCCCCTAGAACAGCACCTTACTGTACTGTGCTGGTTTCACTTTCAAAAAACTTTTGTCCCTCTCAGGAAAAGTCTCCAATTCACTGATGTCATCAAGGCCACTGGATACAGGTAGTTTTCTGGCCATTTCCCTCCCCAAACTGACATCACCACTATGGTCTTAAAACCCCACCCATGCTGTGATGTCACAGCTCCCTGGTCCTTCCCCTACCAATACAAAAAGTAAAGGCTAGAACATGTGAACAGTACATGAGTCAAGTCTCCTGCTGTGAGCTGTCAATCACAGTAGGTAACAGCTCAAACTACCCTTAGCAGTTTGACAGCTAGGGAAGTTAGGTAGGGTTACCACCTGTCGCACTTTGCGAGGGACAGTCCCTCTTTGGGCAGTTGTGTCCTGCAAAAATATTGTAAGAATGGCAACTGTCCTGAAATATTAGGGCAACATTATTTCCTATATTTTATTTAATAGTTGCATAAAACAGTTATTCTGTATCTGAAACACCTAAATGTTATAATAAACAGAATAAGCAACTAAAATGCTACAAGAATAAGCTTTTGTTTAGACAAAAGTCAAGTTCTGTCCCTTGTACTGGCCGTGGGTATGTTTTGGTCTGCAAAATCTGATGTTTGTACAAAATTGTCCCACTCTGACCATCTGAAAAGGTGGCAACCCTGAAGTTAGGTGTGAAGTGGATGGGAGATGAGTCAAAGAAGTTCAAATTCAGGCTTCATAAAAGACTGAAGTTTAGCCATTCTAAAAAGAAGCAGCAGTAAAAAGCACTTTGAAAGTCTGTTCTGTGGCATTTGCACTGTTTGTGTTTTAAGTAGTCATTGAACAGCATGAAATGTTACTTAAAACTGGCTGAAAAACAGCAGTGTATGCAAGTAAAATCAGTGCAGTGACAGGAGCTTTAGGAAGAAAGAGGCCTGTGTGATGTACTTTTTTACAGAAAAGCATTGAATTATGGGATATCTAGAGGCAGACCAAAAAATCTGAATTACTTCAAGATGCCAGACCCCATGTGGTTAGACCAGAAATTAAGTTTAAAAATATTTTTAAAAATTTAAATAGTCCCAGAGTGATGTTAAAATGTAGGATACACCAAGCCATGATGAAATAAACATTTTTTGAGTCTCTGGGTGTGGTTCTCCTTTAAAAGCTATGTCACTGTAATCTGTCTTGTATAGGATGAGGTGACATCTGCCTGTCCTCCATGCCAGTGCCTGACCATGCCGTGGTGGGATGACTTCATATTCAAAAATCTGACATAGCTGATGACATTAGCATTTTCTTTTGAAAATATGGTATCAACAGTGTCCCACATGCTGTTGGAAAACAGTTTCTGTAATTTCAGGCAAGAGTTCTTTCACACACAAATACGCACACACACACACACACACACACACACACACACACACACACACACACACACACACACACACATGCACACATGCACACGCGCACACACACACACACACACACACACACACACACACACACACACACACACACACACACACACACACACACTCAGTTGACTGCAGTGAGAATAATACCCCTACCTATCTAAGTACACAGACTATAGAACATTACATAATACAAGTGCCATGGCACAAGTCTGACTTTTGCAAGACTGCAGCTGAACTTATAGTACATGACATCAGCAGGCCACATGTGAGACAATGTGTTGGCAGGCCTGCATAGGTTCATAGTGTTATAAGTTTATACAAAGCTACTACCATAATGCCCCTGTGTTCATAAGGTTCATAGGAGGTTACTAGGCTAATGGCCCTATGGCCTTTTAAAGCCTGGCCAAGTTGTATAAATTGTTCCCTTATAGACCAAGAAATGTAGTCCATATTTGTGAATCCATCATCAGCACAGCACTGGTTGCCCCTGTCTAAGAGTGTCATAGGCGAAGGCCCAAGGGTAAATTTATGATTTTCCTTCCAGTTCTCAAAGTTGCACTTAAATAGAGTAATTGAGGAGCTCAGTTTCATGTGAATTGGGAGTTTGTTTCATAGGCATGGCAATCTCTGGGAAGCTTATCTGTCTCTCCAGTATGTCCTGTTGATGTCACAGGCTAGGTTAAGGTCCCTACAGCAATGGAGTCTTGTACCATTTGATTTGCGGAGGTGCAAAATTTTCATTAAGACAGGGTTCAAGAGTCCTCTGTAGGCCAGGCACATATAGCCTCTCAGCAGTCTGTATGATACAGAATGCAGTTACAGGGTCTTCAGTCTATCCATGTCGGTCATGTGTTGAAGTCTATGGATTTTCTTGGTGTGAAACGTTTTAGGACTCTCCATCTGGTGCAGATGTCTGGTGAGGTAAATGCAAAAGGGAACATTGTACTCTATTATTAGTCTGATGAGGAATGATTACAGTGGATTTATAACATCCTTAGCCTTAGCTGCTATGCCCTTACTTATAAGGAGTGCAATGTAAAAGGCCTACCCTACCACTGTGGACAGTGATGATCAAAGCTGAGTTTGCTATCAACCTGCATTCCCAAATCTCTCACCACTGGGTTGGAACTTAGGGGGTATCATTAACTATAATTTGCAGGGACTTCTCTTTGCTGAATGTGATAATAGTGCATTCTTTGGATTGAGTTTTAGTTTGTGGCTTTTGCAACAATCCTTTATATAGGTCTGTCCATTTTGTACTATGTTGACATCATTTGGTGAATCAATGATTGCACACTATTTCCAGTATTCAGTGAACTTGGTGAGCCACAGGCCATATGTTATTGCCTGAATTTCTGAGAAATAGATTCTAAGCTGTTGTAGGCCCAGCAAAGACCCTTGTGGAGCACCACTGGTAACAGGTCTGCTGGTAGTGGTGGAATCCTCAACTATAACGGTATGCATACTGTTGGTGAGACAGTTGGCTACCCATCTAAAGATGTATGGGTTAATCTCCAGCCGGGTGATTTTTCTCAATAATGTCTTAGTGGGAGGATTGTGTCAAAGCCCTTGGTCAAGTCTAGATAACCAGTATGTACTGATTCTCCTTTATCCAGGTCTTTGGTGACACCCTTGAAGAATTCTACTAGTTTGAACAGGCATGATCTGCCATTAACTAAGCCAAACTGTGTCAGGTTCAGAGACTGAAGGTCACCAATATTCTTGCTGATAAGGTCCAAGATGATTCTCTTCATGGCACCTCTTCATTAACACCATTTAGTAAGCAACCTGGGATGTTATCCAGTCCTATAAAGGCTATGGTTTTGGCCTTGGCCAGTATGGTTATGACCTGTTCTTTTGAGATAATAGGGTGAGAACCGGTAACAGTCATGCTTTGGGGTATGAGTGGTGGTGACAGGGTTCTGCAATTTTGCCAAACCTATTTGCTAACAGGTTGGCAATGTCCTCAGGTCCAGTATGAGTGGTACCATCCACCATTAATTTGATACAAAGCTGGGTCTTCCTTTTACATTACAGACATAGCTAAATAATGCCTCGTTATTATCTTTAGTTATGGATGCTAATTTAGTTTTTTAATTAGCTTTAGAAGACTTTACAGAATGTCTAATTTGCTTGTTCAAGCTATGGAAGGTGTTCATCTGCTGAGACTGTTCTCTCTAATCCTGGACACCAGTTTCTTTCTTTTGTTGTATAATCTATTTATGCTAAATGGTCACCAGGGCAGCTTGTTTTTTTTTTTTTTGTGAGCAAGTTTTGATCCATTCTGGTATGGCTAAGTCTATAGACTTGTAAAGGTATTTATACAGGGCATTTGTGTACACCAATGTATAGGAATATTAATGTCAGTGGTTCCAGGAGGTTTGAAACTATTTCTGCCATTGCTTAGGAGACTATAGTTTGCTTTGGAGAAATGTTTAAACATTTTGGATCCTGAGGGAGGTACAACTGTTACATTGAACATGACTGATTTCTGGTTAGACCTTACCAGGGATGGTCTCACACATGGGGTGGTGTAGTGATCTCCCATGTTGGTGAGTACTAGGTCAAGGACATTTGAACCCCTTGTGGGGATGTGGACTATGTCTTCTGGAGTATCTGTGTTTACAAAGTGCAGAAAACTTAGGGTGAATGTGTTTGAGCTCATATATGTAGCTCAATTGATGGAAGGATAATTAATGTCACCCATGCCTAAGGTGTTTGGCTGTATCATGAAAGACTCAATTAGGCCCAGGAATGTGGTTTTCATGGTTCATGCTGGTGGACCTATACCTAACAATGACATGGAGGGGGGGGGTCTTTCCTACAGTTAGTTGGACTTGGATAGATTCTAGGGAGTTGTACTGCTCAACCAGTCTTCAGGTGCATTTTTATTTTATGAAGATGGATACACCTCCTTCATTGGTACTTTCACGTCCATTTTGTGGCCTGAACATGTGGAAGGCATTATAGCCTTTCATGGAAGAGTGTGCGTACATTTGTGAGAGAAAAGGATTTGAACCTAGCACCATCTTGCCCCAAAAAGGAAAGTATTAATGCATTAATAAATGCTGCCACAGAGTCACTTAAGTAGCATGGGTGATTTATAGAGTCAATACTAATTGTCAGACTTTAGAAATATGGCTTGCATTTGCGTACTGCTAAGCAGTGCACAAAGAGGTATGCCTCCCATATGTGTACAACTTGCTAATTGTTACACAATGGAAAACTACATATTAAGTATTACTGCTGTTTATTGCCCATTTCTTGTGTATGATATGACATTACATGATGAAACCTTAAAAAAGAAGGCCCTATCTCACAATATATCACATATTTACAATACAGCTATGCGTTACCCCCCCTCCCCCCACCACCACCGCAAGCACTGCAACCCTGGTGTCTCAGTACTTTTTTCCACACACACATATATCACCTACACCACAGAAAGTAATATCAAATGCTGTGTCATATGCAATGCACATCAATCTGGTAACATGCACATCTACAACTATTGACCCATAAGCCTAACAAGCCTTATCTGCAAGGCTGTGGAAGAGATCAGCATGGACCTCATCCACAGGGAAATAGGTGACCTTTAACACACTTAAATTGGCCCATGTTGTATTTGTCAAGGTTAGATCTGCTGTGGCTCTTGCATTTAGTACTCTGTTCTGTAGTCCATGTACTTAAATAGGCAGGGATGCTGTTCTCACTAAAGTCAACTGTGTGTGTTTGTGAGTGTGTGTGTGTGTGTGTGTGTGTGTGTGTGTGTGTGTGTGTGTGTGTGTGTGTGTGTGTGTGTGAATGTGTGTGCTTGTCTACACAACAGAGCAGATGTATGCATCCTATGGTTACTTCTCCAATTACATGGATTGCCAGTATTTTAATACTTGCTCGTGCCTGCACATCCATTTCATACAGCCCTCTCAATCTCTTGTCACCCACATGGCCTGCTGATGTCATCTACTATAAGTTCACTTGCACCCATATATAAATCAGACTTGTGCTGTGGTGCTTGCATTAAGTATTGTGTTCTGTAGTCTGTGTATGTAGATAATTATGGGTTCTATTCTTACTGCACTCAATTGTGTGCAAGTTGTTACCTGACATTACAGGGAGCATTTTACACCAGCATTTAGGGCATTGTTATCTTCTCCTCAACAGACACTGCTGATGTCATCAGCTTTAAAGTGTTTTCTGATACACTGCACGTTGGACTTGAGCTGTGGTGCTTGCATAAAGTACTGTGTTCTGCAGTGTAGATTTTTATCTATGCATACCTTTAAGAAGCTTTCCATGGGCTTGCACATGTGCATAAATACTGAACACTTGCGAGACAGACTGCCATTTTATAGAGAGCTGTTGAGATGTAAGTATGCATGTATGTAATGGTCTGTCAGTTAATCATTTTGTTTATATTTTATGTTGCTGCTATCTAGCCTGATGTGTTTCTATATAATAAAGCATATAAACAAACTACCCACCTGTTTGTCTTGAATCATAACATAGGACGAGCAGTATAGTGTGAGAATGGGATCCAGAATCAAGACCAAGAGTCACTCAGTTAATGTTGGAGGAATTTAGAGAAATGGATCCCTTCTACACATACAACTTGTAAAACAGGTCAGAAATAAATTCAAGGCACTAAAACATACTTAAAAGATTTCTTATTCAAAGAATATTTAATGAAGTACTCAGAATGCTCAAAATGAATTTCTAATTAAACAAAATGTCTGAAACTGCGACATACTGATACAAAATATTCAAAATAGTTATGAAAATATTTGAAACAATGTCTGGATTGCATGAACTGTATAAAATAAGGAAAACAGCTACATTTTTTGCTATGTACTACTTTTTAACATTAATTAAAGCTATTCAAAATATCCAAAGTTTTGAAAGTGTTCAACAGTTTGTGAGTATTAATAATACAGCCATTTCAAAGCATATTTCACAAAGTACAGTATTTTGAATAGTTTATTTTGTATTTGAGTGTTATTAAAACTACCTGGTGTGTGTGCATATTTGTATATAATTACAAGCGCCATATTTGCAGTGTGTTTAAGCATACTTTGTTGGCATGGCAGAAGTATTTTGAATACCTGTTCCGCATGTATTTGGTAATAATATTGCAAAGAATTGGAAAGTGTTTGAGCAAGAGTATATTTGCATAAAAGCTGCTTTAGATAAATGTGTAACCCCCAAATGAATATTACAATGGATAGGCCCTTATTTTACACAAGAGATCAAAAGCCTTGGGAAACTTTTGCAGCATATATAACTGAATTGAGAAGCAAAGCTAAAACGTGAGGATTTGGTTATTTAAGGGATGAGTTGATAAAGGACAGACTTGTGCATGGTATTAAAGATGATGGGGTGAGAAAAATGTTGCTTTGAGACAGTGATTTAACTTTGAATAAGGCCATTGTGATTTGTCAGACATATAAACTCACAGGAAAGCACACAAATATGCTGACAAATGAGAAATGCATGCTTCCGGTATCCTCTAGTGCTAATGTTGATAGTATGCAGCACATGGTTAAAAGAAAGAGGCCCAAGCACATGGGAGTGTTGCAGGACCTGTAGAACACCCCTGGTAAACCCTGTTGCTTTCTACCAAATTTCAGAGCATGCACAGTCTCAGTGAAGCACAAAGATGAGTCAGAAAACTCAGAGCATGTGTCCTCACCTATCCTCATAGTCAACTGTCATAATTGTGGTGGCAATCATGTGTCTAAAAGAGAAAGTGCTCAGCTTTTGATCAGCAGTGCCACAGATGTAAAACGTGGAATAATTTCCAAATATTTTGTAAATTAAAAGAGGCTCATGCTTTGTAACATTCATGGAAACAAGTTGATCAATTCTTAAGCTGTGATCCTACTTTTTCTGTTGATGGTATGTCTGTACTTAATGAAACAGTCAATGCAGTAGATTTATGGGCAAAGAATGAAGTATTTTCTACTGCTCAGATAAATGGAAGACCCATAGAGCTCAAAGCTGATACAGGATCAAAGTGCAATGTTATTTAAACAGAAACATTTGCTAGAGCATGTGCTGGTGAGAAGCTTTATTTGGCAAAGTGTGCACAATTTGTTGCTTATGGTAGTGAAGAAATTCAGAATGATGGTTTAGTAGTGTTTCCATGTTACTCTGCTGGAAACATCTATGACTTGCACTTTTGCATAGTCAAAAGGCATGTACAGTCATTACTAGGCCACAGAGACAGTTTGAAAATGGCACTACTTTCATTTAACAAGAAAGTCCTCCATGTAAGCTTAAAAGGCAACTGTTCTAATTTTACCCAGTCTATTTTCTCTATCTATGCTGATCTTTTTGAATACAAACTAGGCAAACCCCAGTTATGTACTCCATGAAGTTAGACCCTGAAGTCAGCCCAGAAAGTTCCAGGAGCTATGCAGAACAGAGTCCAAACTGAGCTAGATAAAATGGTGCAGTAAGGTGTGAATTGTTCATTTGATGAACCAAATAAATGGGTATCTTCCATGGTGGTAGCTCATAAGAAAAGGTCAGATGATATCAGAATATATATTGATCCAAGACATTTGAACAAAGCACTGAAAAGACCTCATCATCCAATGTGTGCAGTTGAGGAAGTTGCTGCCCTTATGCCAGATGTCACTGTTTTTTTTTCTGTTTTGGATGCAAATAGTTCATTTTGGCAAATGTTGCTTGACTGAAAATCCTTATTGCTAACCACTTTCAGTACTCCTTTTGGCAGGTACAGATTTCTGAGAATACCATTTGGGATACATTCTGCCAGTAAAGTATTTTCTGGATATCTGTGTGCTGTTATAGTAGATGATATTCTATAGGAGGTAATGGTGAAGCAGAGCATGACAGAAACCTCAAGAAAGCTCTGGAAAGAGCACATGAAGTGAATCCTCAAAAGTGCAAATTCAGGCTACAAGGAGTTACTTATTTTGGTCATTTGTCTACCAGTTCAGGCTTGCTACCAGATCCTTCAAAGCAAACAGCAAAACTTGAAATGCCAGCTCCAGACAATGTTCAAGCCCTATAATGTTTTCTGAACATGGTTAACTATCTAGGCAAGTTTATTCCAGACTTGAGTCAACTTTCAACACTGCTTAGAAAGTTACATACAAAGATATAGCCTGGTCCTGGTCAGAACAACATCAAAAAGCATTTGATGTCCTAAAACAGAGAATTGCCAGACCACCAACTCTCAGATACTATGATGTTCACAAACTAGTAAGTCTTTCTTGTGATGCTTTGAAGTTTGGTTTTGGTGCAGTAATTTTTCAAGAGGGTAGACCAGTAGCCTATGCATCCCGAACTATAACCCAAACTGAGATGCAGTATGTGCACATTGAGAAATATCTCTTGGCAATTGTGTTTGCATGTTTGAAGCTCCATGATTATATTTATGGCCGCCCAATTCAAATCAAAACATATCACCAACCTCTAGTCACTATTTTGAGGAAGCTTATACATACAGCTCCTGCTAGATTGCAGCTCATGATGTAGAAATTGCAAAAATATAATTTCAATTTTGGCAAAACAAAAGGCAAGCTTCTTTATCTTGCTGATACATTATCCAAATAACCCAGAAATACTACTGAAATGCATGAAAATGTGCAACTTGATTTTGAAATCATGGAAGTGCGAAATGTTTCTTCCACACGTCTTGATAAGCTTAGAAGTCACACAGCCTCAGATTCAGTACTTCAGAAGCTCAACCACTTTATCTGTCAAGGATGGCCTTCAAAGCAATCTTGTTTACCAGTAGAAGTGCAACCTTATTTCCCTTACAGAGATGAGATTTTGTTTGACGATGGTATCATCACGAAAGGTCCAAAAGTGATTGTTCCAAAATCCTTGCAAAAAGAGTATATTACTATCTTGCATCATGGCCATCCAGGAACTGATTCTTCCAAAAGAAGGGTGAGAGGACTAGTATTTTGGCCTTCCATGTCAAAGGATATTGAGAGAGAACTTTCATTCTGTATGTAATAGTACTAAGTCACATCAGCAGAAAGAACCACTTCATCTAAACCAGATTCCTGAATTACCTTGTTTGACAGTAGCTACAGACATTTTCGAATGGAATTTCAACATTACTTGGTGTTAGTAGACTCTTATTCAGATTGGTTTGAGGTAGACCTACTTTCTAATCTAGTATCCAGTACTGTCATTTCTAAGTTGAAGCATCATTTTGCAGTCCATGGCAGTCCACACGAAGTTTCTTCTGACAATGGTACACAGTTTACAAGCCAGCAGTTCAAAAGTCTTGCTGAAAAGTGGGATTTTATTCTTGTTATGAGTAACCCTAAGTATCCACAGCCAAATGGTTTGGCAGAAGCTGAAGTTCAAAGTGCAAAACAGTTATTGAAGAAGTCAAAATGAGACAATAGTGATGTTTTTCTGAATTTCCTGAATCTCAGAAATATTCTATGTGATAAACCTGTACAAAGGCTTTTGTTGAGACAAACCAGAACCACAATGACAATCAGTAGCAGTCTGCTGCTTCCCTGTGCTAAGAACAACAGAGCAGTGAGAGTTCAACTTATGAAAAGATGTTGTCCCAGAAGTACTATTATGATAAGTCAAGCAAACCACTCAATCCATTATGAGAATGGGAGAAAGTGAGGATGCAGACATCCAAAGGTTTTGATCAGATAGAAGTAATGAAAATTGTATGTCCAGAGCCAAAATCGTACATTGTGGAATCACAAGGAGTACAATTTATGCATAATCAGAAATATTTAGTACCAGTGTCTGAGCTTGTATTGCAGCATCTTGCTTGCGAAAAGGAATTTAGATCTCAGACTGAGTTATCCAGTGTTCCAGTTCCAGAGGACCTTCCGGCAAATATCCCTGTTGTTGTCAAGAGTCCTGAAACTCCTGAAACAGATTGTTTACCAATGTCTGTCCCTGTTGCTAAACCCAGTCCTAATTGCTATACCACTAGATCAGGTTGTATTTCCAGAGCATGTTCCAGATACACTGCAACTTGGACATGAATGTTGTGTTTATTTTTTAGACTCTGTATAATTGCCTGTCTTTTTAAGATGTGATTTTATTGTAGGCAACTGCCATTTTGTAGACAGCTGCTGAGATGTAAGCATGCATGTATGTAATGGTCTATCAGTTAATCAGTTTGTTAATATTTTATGTTGCTGGTATCCATTCTGATATGTTTCTATATAATAAAGCATATAAATGAACTACCCTGCCTGTTCATCTTGAATCATAACTAAGATGAGTGACATGTAGGTTGTGTACTTAGGGAAGGGTTCTATTCGCAATGCAGTCAACTGGGTGTGCATGTGTGTGAGCTGTTGCTTGACATTACAAAGAACGTTTTGCACCAGCATGTGGTTGACTGCTATTTTTTCCTCAACAGACACTGTTGATGTCATCAGCTATAAAGTATTGACAGACACACTCCAAGTCAGACTTGAGCTGTGTCACTTACGTAAAGTACTTGTTTTTTCTGGTCTTTGTACTTAGGTAGGAATTTTATTCTCACGGTAGTCAGCTGTGTGTGTGAGCTGTTGCTTGACATTACAGAGAGCATTTTACATCAACATGTGGGATACTTATCTTCTCCTCGGCATACATTGCTGATGTCATCTGCTATATCACATTTTTGGATATGCAGTACTGCCACTAGGGCAAGGTTAGAGATTTGCCTGGAGGCCAGGCAAAAGTCATGTCATTCTATGCAATAAAGTTTATAGTGACATGGTCTTTAATCTATCTACATACATCATGGCATGGTGTGTAGGCCCTGTGTTATCTTGATGAGAAAGCCCTGCAGTCTCTCCAGCTGTTACATGTGTCTGGTGAGGTACACATACAAATGCACATTATACTCTATTAGTGCTGTAATGAGGTTTGACATTAGTGCTATCATACAATACCAAGATCTCAATAGATGGCATGACTTATGATGTGCACAACATAGGCTTTCAATAGCAGTGTGGACACTTAGTGGTCACAGTTCAGATTGCCTATCTAAATGAGTTGCCAGTGTTTGGATCACTGGGTTTCTGTATAGCAGGACTGTTGTCAATCCTGTGATTAACATGGAACTCCACTTTTCAGATGGACAACATTACAAATACAGATTTCTGCATTTATTTGTAGATTGTGTGCCTTTGTCGCCATTCAGTTGTGTGTGTGTTACCGTCTCCTGTACTATGTTACCACCATTGGTGGACTCGATTGCACACAATATGCAAGAGTCAGCAAACTTGGTAAGCCAATGGCCATATGCTTTAGCCTGACCTTTCAAGAAATACATTTCAAACAGTGAAGCACCAAGCACAGATCCCTGAGGTTTGCCACTAGTGACAGCTCTACTGGTACCGGTTGATTCACCATCTTTCATGTGATGTGTTCTATCAGTGGTCCTATTATTTACCCATCAACTGACGTAAGGTGTAATCCCCAGGTTGGGGGTTTCCTCAATAATACCTGCATGTGTGAAAGTGTCAGAACCTATGCCAGATAACAATATGCAGTATGCACTGTCTTATCTTAATCTTGATCTCTGTCTGCATTTCAATTGAGTTGAAGTTTAACCTTTCAAGTTTCGTTACTTTTATTTTGTATCTTATTCTTGTTCTGTTCTGTTGGAATTTTAAGAGGTCTTGGCTAGGGTCAGTTAGAAAAGCTAGGAAATAATTCCTTTGCAAACATTGAATAACATCAGCTAATTAGTGGGAGGAGCTGAGAAATAACATTCCTCATTTAGCTAGAAATACCTCTATTTAGCTGGTGTACTTGTTTGGTTTGCTTGCTGTACTCTGCCTGACTATTATTGATCTCAGTCTGCTTTTTATTTTTCCCACCCACAAGCTCAAGTGTTGTTGTATTCTTAAACTTGGTGGCTTTTGAGTTGCCCACCCCTGCTATAAATCTGATTTTGGACACTCATCCGAGTCCCATCTGATCATCTCATTCAACTGATTACAGAGAGATCATTTTGGAAGGCCCACCCCCTTAGCTTCTTAACCTTGAATTATCTTCTCTTTCCTCCCTTACCACTTAATTAAAAAATGCACTTTATTCAGCTGATTTTACTGTATTTGTTTCTTCCTATTTTATTACTTTAATTGGCTTTTGCTGCTTATTCTTAAAATTGTTCAATTGCATTTTGTTCTGATGCATTTATTACTGTTTTTATTACCCTGATTAACTGTTATTCTAAGACTCATAGTTTTGGTTTAAGCACTTGGGCTTCAGGACATTTATTTTACATTATGAAGGTTTGCAGTCTACACTCTTATGGGAGGAGAGGGTAACCTCTGCCCTTCTCATAAGGGAGTTGCTGGTTGAAGGTTTATTGTGCTTGCTTGTTTGAACTGAACCTTTTTTTAATTGTTGCACTTTGTTTGCTGCAGCATATACAAGATTCAAACCTGCTGAATGTAGTTCTGTTTGTATAGCTATCTTTTGTTGAAGAGGGCTCCCCTGCACCTTAGAGGCAGGAGTGTGCAGTTAGAAGTCATCTGATGAAGGCTGCTGGAACAGGGCTCAATGTTTGTGCTTTTTTATTGGCTAATTTGTTTAAATAAGTTCTCTCATTTGCTACATAAGCATCAGATTTGTGCTGGTTTGTGCTTGTTTTACTGAAGCTGTGCAGAGCTTGGTGACCAACTACTGCTCTGCTGTATTTACCTGACCAATATAAAGCATTTGCTGACCTCTGTAAAACTTAAGTAGAACTTTTCACTGTTTATTGCACTTTTAAGCTGCATTTTTACTGTAGCACTGCTTATTTGAACTGTTTCTTTTTATGGAATTGTTTCACTTCGTTTACTGCAGCATAGACTAGATTCAGATCTGCTCAATCTAGTTCTATTTATATAACTTAAGCCAGGCCATCTTTTGTTGGAGAGGGTCCCCCTGCACCCTAGTGGCAGGAGTGTACAGTTAGAACTCATACGGTTGAAGGTTGCTGGAATAGGGCTCAGTTTTGAGCATTTTTATTGGTTAATTTGTTTAAATCAGTTTGCTCTCATTTGCTACATAAGCACCGTGTTTGCTTGGGTTTATGTTTGAGCACTGTGCACTGCCGAGCAGCAGTTGGCACCATTGGCAGTTAAAGATGCAAACAGTTATGCCTGCACATTTTCCCTTAGTACTCTGCTGGTGCTCCATCAGTGAATTATCAAGATTGTCCCTCACTGACAGGTGATATATTCAACAAAGCTCTTGCAGTGTCAACACAGAGCCTACACACTAGCCCTTCATATTTTTTGTCCATTTCTTCTTTCCTCTACTTAACCTGGTCCTTCCTGTCCTCTCCCTGTTTTCTGACCACATCAACATACCTAGCATTACGGATGGACAATTTCCCACAGTTTCTTCAGCCAGCTTCTTTGGCATGGGCATAATGAGGCAATGTAGCAATTGTCTCATGTAGACTGACAACCCACTTCTTTTAGTCCACACAAATTCATTATGTGAGAGATGCATCTATATTAAGAACCTAAAAACCAGGGTCTCTCGCTCACCAATCAGTCCATCTCATACTAAGCAGGTTGTCAGTATGCACACTTCATCTCCTGCTCCTACAAATCCAACAACATGTAAACTGTATAAGTGGAGGTACTTACAAGAAGCTTACTTATACATCAGAGACCTCGCAAACACAAACATAAGCACGATTCACATAATACATCCTCTGCAGAACATAGTACACATAATATATCACACACCAGTATCTCATCAGTTGAGCCCCTAAGGCATAGCACAAAAACAAATATCTTAGTCATAGGCAACTCAGTTGTGAGACACACCCATGTCCCCCTCAACAGGTTGGATAAGGAAAACGTCACGGTCTGCTGTCTGTCAGGTGCCCGGATCCACCACATCAGACACACACACTCAAGTCTCTCAACAACAGGCACTGTTATGATTCCATCATAGTCCATGTTGGTGTGAACAATTCGAGATGTACCTCACTAGATTATATGAAGGAGGCATGACTGAGCTCTCTGATTATGTTTCTCAGGTGGGTATGTCCCTAGCCTTAAGCAGCATTTTACCTTTGCCTAGGATGACACCTCAATGCAAACAAAAAATGATTGATTTTAACAGTTGGCTTAGTTTCTGATGTAATTCAAAGGGAAGCCAGTATCTGTCAGCCTGGGATGAAATTGTTGACAGACCTTGATGCTTTGCCAGAGATGGTCTTCATCTGTCACCTCTGGGAATTTGCTGGCTAAGGCTCTTGCCTCCCCCATAGTGCCTTTTTTTAGGCAAAGTCACAAGAACAAAATTTCCAGTGTTAAAATACCCTTTAAATATAACCTCACCTTGGAAGATACTGAGATTTGTGCAGTCACCAAGACCTGGTTTAAGGCTGCGGAGAGCATCCCAGCTGTAACAGGTTTCATCTCCTTCCACACTTTCAGGCCACAAACTGAAGAAGTGAAAACTAAAGGAAGTGGTGTAACAATATTCTTTAAAGATAAATACACCTCTAGATTGGCTAAAAAGCATGATTGCCTTGAATTACTGCAGGTGAAATTGACTGTAGGTAAGACCACTCTTCAGGTCATTACCAGCTATTGAGCCTCCTCCATGAATCAGGACATCCACTCAGCCTACTTGGATCTACTTGAGTCAATCAAGATATGACCAAGCACCCTAGTTTGGGTGACTTTAAATACCCATCCATTGACTGGGTAAATTATACGTTTTCTAACTCACTTGCCCAAAGATTCCTGGACTTTGTTATCTCCAATGCACTAGACAAGAGGCTCAGACATCTTGGATCTGGTATTCACCAACATGGGGGACCACTGCACCACCTCCAATGTGTGTCTATCCCTGGTGATATCTGACCTCAACTGAGTCTAGCTAGAGGTAATCATAACACAAGATCACCCCTTTAACAACAACTACACTAAAAAGCTTCGCCAAGGCCAATTACAACCTCTTACATGACAGCATAAATAGCTTCATAGACCCTCCCCCCTCTGAATGAACAGACACCTAAGCTGAGTTATTCACCAACACTTTACATGAGCACCTGTACAATTGTATTGACTCTGCCTTACTTGATACAACCAAAGCAAGATCTTCAAGGAAAAACAAGTCTGCCTGGTGGACAACTGCCATTAGTAGGCTATACAATAGAAGAAAGAAATTGCTGTCTAAGAGTATACAAGAATGGTTTAAAAACTGGAAAAACTCCTTCCTCAACTTACACAAGCAAATAAGACTCCTAGTGAAGTCCTATAAAGCTAACTATGAATCCAAATTAGCTTCCCTAACTAAGGATAATCACAAGGCATTTTTTAGTTACATCTAAAACCGTAAAGATAAAGTCCAGATTTGCGCTGAACTCATAGTTAATGGTACTACATATACAGAGCTTGTGGATATAGCAAACCTGTTGGATGACAGCTTCAGTGAAAACTTCACTCCCCTGTCCTTGCCACTTATACCCCAAATCATCCCTAACACTAGTCCCCACTTTGTATCTCTAAGGATTAGGTCTTAAACACCCCCTCTAAGGCCAAAAACACAGCCTCCATGGGACCAGACAACATTCTGGAGTGTGTTCTACATGAGTTTAAATGGGAAATGACATCACATTTGGACACGCTTTTCAATCACAGCCTAAGCATGGGCTTTGTCCCACTGGAATTGAAAACAGCTACCGTCATCCCTTTACACAAAGGTGGTGCATCCATAGACTCCGGGAACTATAGACCTATTAGCCTGACCAGCCTTATCTGCAAGGCCATAAAAGAAATCATCATGGACTTTATTAACAAACATATAGGAAATCTCCAAATGCTGACCCCACCCAGTTTGGCTTTGCAAGGGGAGATAATGCCTTTTAATCTTGGTGGACTTCTTCAAGACGGTCACCCAGGCCCTAGAAGAGGGCATATCTGTGCATATGGTCTACCTAGATTTAGCCAAGCCCTTTGACACAATACTCCACTTAGACATGATCGATAAACTCACTCATCTGGGTATCCACACATATATTGTCATGTGGGTTGCAAACTGGCTCACTGATAGAACCTATACAGTCAAAATAGGGGATTCCACTTCATTCATCAGAGCAATAACCAATAGCACTCCACAGGGATCAGTTCTGGAAGCCCTGATGTTTAGAATCTACTTCTCCAAAGTACAGCCAAAACTAAGCGACTGTGGCTGACAAAGTTTGCTGATGACTGCAAACTGAGAGCAATCATTGAAATCCCTAGTGTTGTCAACGTCATGCAAGAAGTTTTTATGCAGACTATTGACTGGAGCCAAAGTCATGGTCATAAACTTAATACAAAAAAATGCATTATCTTCCCCTTCTGCAAGGGTGATGTTCTTGCAAACTACCAGATCAATAGCAAAACCCTAAGCACACAGTGAGTGGTGAGAGATCTGGGCACGCAGGTGACCAGCAACCTTAACTTCAATCACCATGTCTACATAATGGTAAGAAGGGCATTTTATATTGCTCATCTCATAAGTAACGGCATTGCCTCCAGAAGAAAAGAGGTTATAACCCCCTGTACTATTCCCTCATCAAGCCAATAATAGAGTACAATGCTCCCTTTGGTATGTTCCTTTCCAAACACCTGCAGCAACTGGAGAGACCATAAAGGTTCCTTACAAAGAAAATTCAGGGTCTTCAAGATCTGTCTTATGTGAACAGACTGAAATCTTTGTTACTTTATCCTGTGTCATACAGACTGCTCAGTAGCAACCAGTGCCTTGCATATAGAGCAATCTCTGCCTGATCCAGCTTTAATGCAAATGCTGCAGATTCAGAAGTCAAATGGCACACACGGTCACTCATGCAAGGGACCTTAACCTGGTATGTGACAGCAACAGAATTGCTGGAGATACAAACCTGTCTCACATAGATTGCCCCACCTTTGGAACAAGCTTCCTATTCATGTTAAACAAAGCCCCTCATTGGCCCTATTTAAGCATAGTTTGGACGATTGGCTGGGTAACCAGAAATTCACCCTGGGGTTTCCACCTGTGTCCCTCTTGGACAGGACAATAGGTGCTGATTTTAGTGTCTGCTTAAACCAGACACCCTTGGGAATATGAGTTAAAGTTGGCTAGGCCTGTAAGGACTCTTGAGCTGTTAGCCCAGTAGCCTCCTAGGATCCTATGATGCAGGCCTATCGCACAAAATTCTGTAATGTTGTCACAGCACATGATCACCTGTGGCATGACCTGGCACATACACTTTCTTGATGTGGTTGAATACACATTGAAACACACCCTCCACAGGGCCTATGTTCCCACAGAAGGGTGTACATCAACATGTATCCACCTGAGTTGGGGGAACAGCACATGATGCATGCATGTATAGGGACACCCTGACTCTTCTTGACTGTGAGGTAGACCAACATGTCATCATGGACCTCTTCTTTGTATACAATATTAATATTCCAGGTGAGTTCAACAAATCTGTGTGGGTTGGTACTGCAACATCAGGTCCATTACATCTGACAGATGTCCTCAAAGAAGTAATTGAGGTCATGCATGGTGAAACAGTATCATATTGTGGAACTTAGTTCCACAGCATTTGATATAGTCCAAACTGAGGTATTCAATCAACACTGCCATATATGGCCAAGAACAGCTATATCACCAAATGGGTAGACCATTGTGTATGCCATACTCACTATGTTGAAATGCGAGATGTGACATATATCTCAGGAACAGTGATCAGGTCAGTACATCAGGGGTGTCTGCTTCCCTGCCTCTTTCCAGCCCATTATTTAAGTAGTGGACATCACAGATGACATAAACATGCTGTGTCCAAATAGCCGCCTGAAGGACTACAGCTTGTGGGCATTCATTGACTCAAGCTATGATTTTAGTATAATACAGACAGCATCAAGACATACCAGAGATTGCTGCCACAGCCATGACAACATATGCATTCAAGAGACACATGGAGGGATTTGTTAAGTCAGGACACAGACACCCCACTCAGGTATAATGTGGTCATCACAACCTATAATCAGACCAATATGTATGTGACCTGTGTCGTAGGGTAGAAGGAAAGTGGTTTATCCACTAACAAGTGGTCATAGTGCTGACTACTCCCTTAAATGTAACACAACTACTGAGTATGTGAAGGACATGCACATCAAAGGTCATAACTTCATGGTTCCCAGCCTTCATCACAGCAATCAGCAATGACTGTGTACAATGCATGGTTCTTCATGTACCTCCCTACACATCTTCCGGTGATGTGTAACTGAAGTGAACCACATTTGTCACAGTGTGCTGTCACACAGCTTATTAGCCATACCTAGGTATTCCTTCTGAGGAATATATATGAGTTATGCTATGGAAAATCAGTAGTCCATAAGTTCATAGGTGTTTACTAGGCTAAGAACCTCAAGGGTCTTTTGAAGCCTAGCCATGCATCCCAAATCTCTGACAAGTTCTGATACCCTTGATAAGTAGGGGCTTGGGAGATGAAACATTTACAAGCAGGGGCCTGGGAGATGAACTATTTATAGGTTACCTTTGTCCATTAGAGACATAGGTGGCAAACCAGAAATGACTCTCCTGTTCCTCATCCAGTTGCCCAAGTTGCATTTGAATTGGGTTAGGGAAGACCTCTGCTTCACATGGATGGGGAGCCTGTTCCAGAGATGGGGTAGTCTCTGGGATACATACTTGTCTCTCCAGCAGGTACTACTTATATCACAAGCAAGGTTTAAGTATTTAGAATGGGGAATTCTGGTGCTGTTTGTTTTGTGGATATGCAGGAGGTCCATCAGACTGGAGTCTGACAATACCTTGTATACCAGGCATAGATGTCCCCTCAAAAGCCTGTAGGAGAGGGAATACAGGAATAGGGCCTTGAGGTGGTCTGCATAGGACATTTGTACTCAATGATAGGTGTGACTAATGCCAAATACAGTACAACAATGACTTTCTTGGACTTAGATAGCATACCTTTGTTTATAATTTACACAACATAGACTGATTTACTCGGTAATTTAGTCACATGATGGTCAAAGGCTAGATTACTGCTTAAGTGTGTTCCTAGACAATATCCAAGCATGTCTTCTAGATAGCATGAGACATGACCTATCAGGCCCTCTTGGAATTGATATCTAACTGTAGCCTCCAACCATTCTTCATACCGCTGATGGACCTCCTACATATCCACAAAACAAACAGCACCAAAATTACCTTTTTAAGTCTCTGACTACTAGGTCAGCTCCAAGGGGTGTGTTGTTAATATGATAGTTAGCATGGGTGGATGACTTGCCAAAGGATACTATTATGCATTTCTTGGCATTTAGTTTTATTCCATGGTTCTGCACCAGATGTTCTCTGTGTTAGCCCTTCCTGGAGAACATTTGTGTCAGCGTGGGATTCAATGATGGCTCCTAATTTTCAATCATCTGCAGATTCATCTGGCATAGACCACTGAAATTATCTTTGACTTCAAAGAAGTAAATGCCAAAAATCAGAGGTTCAGGAACCAATCCCTGAGGGACACCACTTGTGACTGCCTCTCTGTAGAGGAGGACTCACCAATTCTAACTTTCTGGGTCCTGTGTGCGAGCCAGTTTGCTATCCACTGGGTGACATACAGGTTTGTACTTAAGCTCTTGAGTTTGTCAGCAATGCCCTACTTGGGCATTGTGTCATATGCCTTTGCCATGTCAACATAGGCAGTGTGAACCATTTTGCTTTCATTCATCGCTTTGTTGACTTTCTCAACAAAGTCCACCAGGTTGAGTAGGCATAACCTGCCCTTGATGAAACCAAAATGGGTTGGGTCTAGTGCCAGGAGGTTTACTATATCACTATTGATCATTTTCATGATAATTCTTTCCATTGCTTTGCTTATAAGACTAGTGAGACTTATGGTTCTGTAGTTTCCAGGGTCTGTGGATGGCCCACTTTTGTGCATAGGGATGACTGTTGCTACTGTCCATTCATGAGGTTCATATAATGTTTGGAGGCTACAGTTAAATAGCAATTCCAGGAGGGCCTGATAGGTCATGTTCTGTGCTATTTAGAAGGCATGATGGGATATTGTCTAGGCCCATTTATGCAGGATTCATGGCCTTAGAGAGTTGTTCCATCAGATGCATGTGTGCTACCTGTTCAGCTTATGGACATACTGCATACATAGGTGTTTGACAACATTAATGGCAAGTATATCATTCATGACAGCTTGGAGTGTGCAACAGATATATGCCATGCACACAAGGCAACTAGGATGTATTTTCCTTACTGACACAAACAGGTATAACACTCATATACAAGCATACCTTACCTATGCTCACTGCATGCACTCGCCTTGCATATCTTACATCCTACCAAAGCTCCTTCATTCCCCCACTCAACCACTACCACTGTACTACTACTCACAACACCACTCATGTCTCACCCTCACTCTGCTCCCCTCCCACAGACTCAAGAACTGTCCCTATGCACCCCCAACATATTCTACCAACTATATTACTCAAACATAAAGCATCCCTACAACTTAACATGGTAACCCTCCCACCATACTTATTACCCACAGAGAACAATCATAAAGTTTCCCTAATAAACAAACACATTCAAAAACTGAGAAAACTAATAACCTAATGCATATCAAAACTAGCCCTAAGTGGAGACATCCACCCCAACCCTGGCCCTACCATCTCCAACCCCAATCCTCATAATCAGACTAGAAACCACAACTTCTCCCATATCACAGCCAACAGAAAGCCAAGTGACTTCCTTCTACTAAGCCTAAATATTAGAAGTATATCCAACAAAGTCCATGAGCTCCATGCCACCATAGACTTGTACTCCCCAGATATAGTCATCCTGACAGAAACCTGGCTAAAACCTCACATTACCAGTGAGCAAATACTCCCTACTGGTTATGGCATACTAAGAGTAGACCAGCTAAACAAGAAAGGAGGTGGTGTAGCTATAATATTTAAACAGTATCTAAACATTCAGATCTTAAAATCAACAGCTCCACAAATAGGCAATGAAGAAATAATATATACCAACCTCAAAATAAGCCAAAACAAAACCATCAACATAATTGGATGCTACTTCCCACCTGGCCAAAACATCCCTTCACTAGAAAACCTCCTCAGCTGGTCAACCCACCATCTCCCCCAAGAAACTATAATTTTAGGTGATTTCAATATTGACTGGCAATCCTGTTCTGGAAACCATCCAACCCATCATGTAAACCTTCATGGCTTCACCCAACTAGTCCAGTCACCAACCAGGATAAAGAAAAACTCCAGCAAGCACACTACCCTGGACTGGATACTACTCAGTAAGAGCCCCCAGTCATATATAACAGGCTGCTTATCAGATAGCCTCAGTGATCACTCCCCAACATTCCTACTCAAAAAATGCCTATACCAAGCTAAACCTGTCATCTACCATCAAATCCGTAAAAAAATAAACTTTAACCCACTCACATTCATCTCATCCCTCAAAGAATGTAATTGGCATCCTCTAAAGTACCTCAGTCTTGATGACGCAGTTGAATTTTTTAATACTACCTTCCTGAGCATCATTAATTACCATGCCCCCATAAGACTTTCCAGAATCAAAGCAGAACCCTCCCCATGGCTACAGAAAACCACTAAGTCAGAAATGAAAAACAGGGATAAAGCCTGGGAGCATTGGCGCAAAATCAAAACCCCCTCAACTAGACAGAAATTCCTAGAACTACGCAATAGAGTCAAAAAGCTAATAAAACAGGACAAATTCCAATTCTACCAGTCTGCCCTAGACTCCTACCAACACAGCACCAAACAATTCTGGTCCTCCATAAACTCCATACTCCACCCATGTAATGTCAGTACCCCTCCTCCTAACATCCCTCACTCCTCCAAAAATATTGCTACCTCATTCAACACACACGTCACACAAACCATACTATCACTAGCTAAACAACATAACCCCGCCTCCCCTCCAACCCACACCTTCAACTAGTAATCTCCCCACTGCCTTCTCTTTTTCTCCAGTACCTACCTCCAACATAAAAAAACTCTTAAACAAACTTAAGCTCATCAGATTAGCAGCAGACAACCTCCCAAGTGAATAACTACAAATCGCAGATGATGCTCTGGCCTACCCAGTATCCATCTTGATTAACCGATCTCTGTCAGAAAGTTACGTTCCCACACTGTGGAAAGTATCACATATAATTCCCCTCCACAAAGGTGGCCCCTGCACAGAACTAACCATTTACCGCCACATAGCTATTCTCTCTCCACTCTCCAAAATACTAGAGTAATGCATACACTCTCAGGACTCAGACTACCTCCTTACTAACAACCTCCTTTCCAGTACTCAGCATGGTTTCTGACCAAACCATAGCACCACCACTGCCTTACTCTCCTTTACTAACACTATTCTTCAGCATAACAACAATGGCTATCTCTCCTCTGCTACTTTCCTAGACATATCTAAAGCATTTGACATAGTCCCACACAAACAACTCATCTCTGTCCTCAATAACTTATCCCTTCTCTCAATCAGTCACCAACTTGTTTCAGAGTTACCTGTCTGACCACCAACAATCTGTTGTATGGCAGAATGACATATCTCCCCGACTACCTGTCTCCATAGGGGTTCCCCAAGGATCCATCCTTGGACCCCTACTCTTCTCTGTTTTCACCAATAATCTAGCCTCTGCCACCAAACATGGCACACTCATACAATACGCAGATGACTCAACCATCATCTGCTCAGCCAAGTCCGTATCCAAACTGCAAAAAGTCACACAGGAAACCTTTTCCTCTGTTGAAACTTGGTTATCCAATGCCCAATTAATACTCAACCCAAGCAAAACTAAACTACTCATCTTCCAACCCACCATACATACTCAAAACAATTCTCACTTTAACATCACAGCAAAAAACAATACCACTATATACCCAACTGAACACATCAAATTGCTAGGAGTGGAAATAGACAATAAACTAAAATTTGACATTCACATATCCATGACCATAAAAAAAGCCCACAAAAAACTAGGAGCTGTACACAGAAATAAGCAACTTCTCGCCAAAGCAGCAAAGATTTCAGTAGCAAATTCCCACCTTATCTCCACACTACTTTATGCCTCTCCAATATATACCAACCTAAGGCAATGCGATAAAAACAAGCTAGAGACCTGCTACAACAAAATCGCCAAATTCGCCACAGGGGCATCCTACCGTAGTCACCACTGTCTCTGACTTGCTGAATTGGGCTGGCTTGAACTCCCTCACCTCCTTCAATGGAATCAACTCTCACTCGCCCACAAACTAGTAAACCATCCACTAAATGTCCCATCCCTCCAGAATCTACTCCAACCCTATTGCACCACCAGACCACTAAAATCCAGCAACAAAAATAACTTGCAGATCACTAAAGCCAATAACTCTGCAGGTGAAGCACTATTCTCTTGCACCATAGCCAAATTATGGAACTCCCTCCACCCACAATTACCTCCGTATCATCATGCACCCACTTCAAAACTTTACTAAAAGCGCACCTAAAAACATGCTGGCTATGCCTTTGTGACTCCCACTCTAATATCACCCACCCCATCCAACCACTACCTTTCTTTCCACTCCACTAACTACCTTGATTATAGCAAGCTCAGATGCTCATAAGCCTAGTACTTATTATACAGCAGGAACTTCTTATTGTAACATTTGTTAATGTCTGTTATGTACTTCGTAGATAAAGATTCTAGTTGTCTACTGATGTACTATGTTCTTCATCTGTAAATATGTTTGTAATTAATTGCTATGTTAATCAAATTGTTAATTGCTATGTAATCCAATGTAACTACTGTCTGTTTATTTTAACTGTGGAGCTTTTCTCCCCAGGCCTCCACTGAAAATGGGCCTACTTCCAGTCGGACATTCCTGGTCAACAAATTTAAATAAATGAAAATAAATAAACAGTATCCCTCCTAACATCTCCTGCATATATTACAGTACCAGGACAATGTGTGTAGTTACCCTCATAGAGTGTGGATATATCATAATAGTTGTCGTGTGTGTGTGTGTGTGTGTGTGTGTGTGTGTGTGTGTGTGTGTGTGTGTGTGTGTGTGTGTGTGTGTAGGCTCATCTGTTATCACTCTACATCACATACGTTATGTCACTGGCATGGGATTAGTGGTGGCATTTTTCTGATATTGTCCATGATTGTGGTTGGTTCTTGAAATGTTTGCCATAATCCTTTAACTGTGGCCATCTTGCTTGAGACCTCTGTGAGTACACTCATAGTCAGGTATAACAGCTTGCACTGCTTCCCAATATGCACCCTACCCCATTTCTATGCCAGATCTCTGATAGTTGTTCTCTGCATTATTCATGTAAGGATGATTATGTCACACACACACACACACACATCCTCTCCATTGTTATCTCATCTTGTGTGACAGTCTCAGACAACACATTTTCACTGTACAGTCCATACTGTACCATATAGATATGTGCTTGGTACTGCTTCTACAACCATCTTCCATTGAGATGCCCACCTCTGCTGTACATGTGGGAGCTTCACCTGTACTGTTTCCCCTGTATTCATTCCTACAATTCATCTGTGTGTCCCCATTCAATGCACACAGTTTCCATCAGTGATCATTTTACATGGCAGTCCCATGTCCTGTTTCAGATCATTTACACAGCTTCAGTACAGTATGCCAGGAATGGAATGGTACACTACACTGCAGTGTAGGTACACTGCCCTGTACTGTGTCTGGATCATATACTTCGCATTCATACCTCTCGACTATGCAGATATTCCCAGGATGTCCAAATGTTTTCTTTATCAAATATGTGGCTTTCTACCATATCACTGGGATGATCTCTCGACTGATGTGACTCTAATACATTTGAGTGCATACCTCTCAGTTGTCCTGGTCTCTGCAGAATGTGCAGTTTTTGTCTCATATTTGTGATCTTTTCCTCAAATTTTTTTTCCTGGCAAATCATTGGGATGTCATTGCAAGTAGAGTCAGAATCTGATGATTGATATTTCAGTTTTAATCTTCATGCTGTTCAGAAAGTTCATGCTAATGTACAGCCTATATATTCTATCAATTTCCCAACTTTAGAAGTGCAGTATTAAACATCTGTCTCTATTTCTGGCCCTTTGCCCCCATTTTTATGGCTTTGCCCATGTTGACAGTGTTACATTCTAAAACATTCCTGTGTAACATCTATGTCAAATATGTCCCTAATACTAGTTATCTGTCCTCTCATTAAGTTGGCTTCTGTGTAGATGTGTTGCAGTAACAAAATAACAACTATTTGTAAAGCCCTGGTGATCATTGTAGCATTTTGTGCAAATCCACACACCATAGGTGCTTCTCCACCATTTCATACAGTTTAACTCAATCATCAGGTTTCTTTTCTCCCTGCAATATGGTTCCAGCATGGTGTAAGTACCAGAAAGCTGCTTGTACTTTTTAAAACTTTTATTTCCTTGCATTGGAGTCAAAGGAAGGGAAAGCCCACTTACTTTTTTAAAACTCAACTTCTCACATACTTTGCAGAGAAATTCTTCTCCACTTTTCATGACATATCATAGACACAGTTAAATCTGTAGTTTACCCTGTCAGGTACTGCTGTCAATCTTAGATGGGCGATTAATCCTGCTAATGTCAGGAACACAGCAACTGATATAAAAAAAAGACAGAAAGCTGTGGAACTGTTTTCCACTGTATTTGTTTTGCAGAGGGGAGAACACTCCCCTTTCATAATAAAACTTTGCTGCAAGTAACTAACAGCTGTTTATAGCATGGAACAAGCTCTTACAAACACATAAATGAGGCTCAGTCAGGTAAACAAAGAAGCAGCCTTACTTATCTGCATTAAGTGCTAAACAAACATTGTTGTCTAGCAAAGTGGATTTCACACCAAAGTGTAAGGTATGTGCAAAAAGAAGCTGAATTAAAATTGTGTTAATAGTTAAAATACTAACACAAAGTTTATTCACAAGCTTTACAATGAACACACTGTCAACAGTCAAAAAATACAAGGAAACTACCGATTGTACCCATTATAATGATGTCCTATTTAATGCAATCTGGGATGTATATCTATCTATCTACAAGCACACACACATTCACACACACACGCACACACACACACACACACACGCATGCACGCATGCACATACGCATGTGCACATGCACTCACACATGCACACACACGCACGTACACACACGTGCACACACATGCACACACATGCATACTAGCACACATGCACACACACATGCATGCCCCCGAATACACATACATACATACACACAGATACACTCCTCAATTACAGACCCTTGTATGACTATCTATACCTTAGATACCTGTGATCAAATAAATGAACAAGTGCAGAAATGTCCCAGAAATGTATTTCATTTTTTTTGCTGCAAGAACCATAATATGCAGCCCACTACACTCCCCATTGTCTCCTAACCTCTTGTTTCAAGAATCTGAGACAAACACTCATAATCAAGACTATATTTCCCAATTGCCCTTTTATATTTACAAAATTGCTAATATGAAGGATGTTGTATTAGCAAACATTTTTTTGATTAATACAGATCTGAAAGTCACATTCAAGCTATCACTTAGTGATTGCAGTCCACAACAATTTGCAGGAAAGCCATAGATTTTATAAGGAATAGTCCAAACACCTCAAAGGTGCATTGCTTAAGAATTCTGGATAAATGCAAACAAATAAATAAATAAATAAAGGGGGAAAGAGAAAGTTTTTTCTTTTTTTCCAACTATGTCTCAGGTGCACTGCCTACTTAACAGAGTTGCTCAAAGTCACACAGTAGACATATGGAGTTAGAAAGAATCAAATCCTTTACTCTCACAACAGAAAAGAGGTTGTTAATGCAGCATCTTAATTTTCAGTGCTAAGCACCAGTCATCCCTAATTTATTTACAAAATAAGTGTTCCATTGATGTGTACTTTTGCAACAATAACAAATATGAAACTTTTATTACTTGTATTATTTTCTGACTATAATTCTCAATGATTGACTTGAAATTAAGAATTTAACCAGGGACAAGGGAAAATATGAAGCAAAATCAGGGAGAGATGAGAGGCAGAAAACTGTAATTAACTTAAAAAGTTGAACACCAGGTTTGGCAAGCACATGCATTTCATGAACAATAAGAGCTATTATACTCTAATAATCGCTATTATTGATGGGAAGCAATCCTCACTGATTTATCAAAAAATGTAATATTTTATGAAGAACTGCATGAATATGAGGCAAAAATCAGAGACATTCTGATAAATCAGGAACAGCTTAGAGGCAGATATTTGACTTCTGCTCTAACATGAATATAAACACACACACACTGACACACACTTGTATAAGAATGCTCATGCCAAGTGTACTGCAGTTACTTAACATATACACAGACTGCCTCAAAGTCCTCAGCACTACACAGTGCCACTTTTTTAATCTTAAAATATCATGGTAGTGCAGGCTTGTCTGCTACTGGCCTGTTTTAACTGTGACAGGCTCCAGAAAGTCTCTCTCTTTTTGGTTCCACATTTGAGCCAATGGAAAAGAAGAGCTGCTGCACATCAAAGCAGAGATGGCCCAGATTAAGACTGCAGAACTGTAGTCAGGATACATGGGTAGGGTACTTTAAGCTTTGTAAACACTTAACTGAAAATGGAAAGTCTAAGTGACAATGTGGATATCCTGCAATATGTCAGGCAGCACCTTATACATTGTGGCAGAACTAGTCAAATAATTCCTTATCTATCCTAGAGTCTGTATTATGAGAGTGTGAATAAAGTGATAAAATACAGTATTTGTCATAAAATGTTATCTGATTATCATAAAGTCCTTGCCGGGCTGCCTTTCAATTTAGATACTTAGTACTTGCATCGAGATTTATTGTTTTAGTTGCATATCTGTATTATGTAGTTGGAGATGTAGTTAAAGTCCCCAGCAAGAATTATGGCTGCAGGATTAAAATGAATTAAAGGATTAAGAATGCAATTTATTACCTTCACTTGTGCCTGGAAATAAATACTTGTTCGACCAAGTCTGTATCTATCATGGTGTACCTTCACAAACTCGACAGTTCCTAAGTTATGCTATAGATATTAGTTATTGTTATTCCCCAACACTGCTGACTATCTAGATCTGGTCACCACTACTTTTCTGTCATTATGAGAGTGAGAGCCAGTCATAATACTGCAATCACACAGTCATGAGAAGCTTTTCCATTTTAGGATCCTTAATCCATCCCCTAGAAGCTGATATGCATGTTCTCAGATAGAAGGTCTTACTACCTACTCCTCTGTGAGCATCACACTCCTGTTTATGACCATGTGGGTTATATTACAAAAATAGATTGACAGAGCCAAATGCACATCTTTGTCCCCCAGGGTGCATGTCATCCACCTCTTCTTACAGTAGGTTCTGGCACTGTAGCAGGCTACATAGACTCTTGCCCCCCAAAAGGTGGGTGAGGTGGTGCATAACACTCACTACTATTCTTCCTCTTCTGCTTTCACCATATCCAGGCTGCTAGTCAAAGCCTCGTTACCCAAAGTACAGTCAGGGATTTGCCTTTCTGCAAAACAAGGTCATCCCATTTATAAATCCTAGGTTAACGACATAAGGTTTATTTTTAAGCAATAATCCACCCTCTTCTTTTACATCTTAAGGGATGAAATAAAAAATGTAACATATCCTACTATAAATAAATACTTTCTGATGGTCAACTTTAGAAGACTGAATTGTCTTAGTAAAGTAAAATGTGTTCTTTTAAAGGTATAATTATGCTTACCAATAGACAGTGAGTTTTTTTAAATGTTACATTTAAAGAGAAATGAAGATGGACAGCATTTTCTGATAATATACTTTATTGAAATTATAATAAAGATTAATACTACATGGACAAGTTTGGAGTAAGTTTGTAATACAATCAAGTATAAAAAAATTGTTTAGCACTGAAATACAGTGTTAATTTTTGGAATACTCAAAACTATTGTTAATGAAGAAAATAAATGTTGCTTAGTATGAATTTTGTATGTCCTAATAACACATTAAACCTTCAGTGGCTACACACACACACACACACACACACACACACACACACACACACACACACACACACACACACACACACACACATATAGGAACACATAACATATTTTTGCCAGTATATGAAAGTAAATATGTCTTTAAACTACTAAAAGTAATTCAAACTGTACAATACAATGAAATATCAATAGCATTAATATTACTGCAGGCCCAGGGACTTTAAGGTACTTCACATTCCCACTGTGTCTCACAACTCCCCCGGGCATACAGTAATGTATGAACCATGTTCATGTCTTTATGCATCACTTCTTACTTGTATGATCAGATGAAACTGTAAGGGGAGAACGGCAGAGATGGCATTTCACCAGTAGTTACAAATGATTTTAAATGGTCTCCATTAGCAGTTACATACTGCATTATATTTTCTGCAGTGCATTTGGTTTGTGTAACAACCAGGCTTTTCATTCTGCAGACTCCCTTCTAAAGTGTTTCTCCATTAAGCTGTCAGCCATTCAGCATTCAGTCTTTTAAAGATTATGGTGTAGCTGAATGTTTAAGATACTTGAGAAGTGGAGGCCACTGATTTCTTCATAATATATTAAACACATAAATTGTTCAAGCAGTTATCCCAGATGGGTTATGGCAGTAATGGTTCAGTGAGATATCTATATGCACCATGAATAGCTACGATGCCACTCCCTAGCTCTGTATTTAGAACAAAGGCCTTCTAATCATTCACACTTGATTATACCTGGACTAAAGTAATTGCCCAATACAGTGATTTCCTCATCTACAAGACTGAAATTCCTAGTATGTGTCCCTTTTATTTACTTTTACTACTAGATAGGAGAAGAATGCTGCTTTATCTATTTCAGGCCATTGGTGAGTGAAACTAACTGTAAACCTGTTAATATTTCTGTCAAGCTGTTCTGCTTCTAATACTGATGTTTGCTAAGTACCCTGATAACAGATAAAATGTCAGACTTGTGGATATTACAATGTGAAGAATGTAAGCAACGTGATTCTTTCTACTCAACTTTTTTTTAATTTACTGTCGACTTGCAGTTTTCGTGGTCCATTTTCTTACAGTACTGTCACAGTAATTTTCATTATACTTTGAGTTTGTGCTCATGGACTGCTTTATACTTACTGTCTTAGATAGTTGCCCAAGTTGTTGGGGGGGGGGGTGGTACATATAACATTTTCTGTCATTTCTTAGGTCAGTGTGGCAGTTCACGGTTTCAACATAGACGTACTTTAGTTAGCTATAACATGACAATGACTGTCTGAGCACTCTATTAGAAATATACAAACAAATATTAGAAAAAAACATTAAACTAGTCACATTCACAGATTAGCAATAGTGGCATCTTACAATGGTAAGGAAAATTAAATTCCTATAATTTACAATTGCCTACGTTCCTATTTTCCTGTTTCTTCACTAGAATATCAGTCAAAGATTTGAACGTGTAGCTGTCAGGTTTGACTTAGTTAAGGGAATCTTACAATCTTGGTAAATATTAATTTTAGAGGGCAGAGTCTAAGCTTATTTTGCTTCCTACTTTTCCTGTATTCTAAAGACTCATTACAGCATTTCTTAATTTTTATTTCAATGCCTGATGATGATGATGATAATTATGGCTGTAGTACACTGAAAGCTACAATTTCAGAAAAGAAAAGCATTGCTAAAATCTTTCTGACAACAGTGTTTGTTAATTATCTTTTAATCCTTTTAATCTCCGGTTTGATTCTAGAGCATAAAAGCTGCCACCAACATGTAACACACACACATACACACACACACACACACACACACACACACACACACACACACACACACACAGACATACATGCACACACACACACACACACACACACACACACACACACACACACACACACACACACACACACACACACACACACACACACACACTAAACCAAAACTGTGGCAGACTTGAAGTGTCTAGCAACTTTTATATCCACTTTTTCATAGACATTTTGTTTCTGCCCACTGTCTATGTGGCTACACTAAGTTTTTTTTACAGATTTGAAAGCTATAAAGCACTTCATGCTCCTAAACTATGGCTTGTAATGCCTTGCTCTGCAGAGAATTACAACTGGGTCTCTTCAGTTAGAACTGCCTATTGTATATTCTCAGAATGGATGTCACACTAGTCTCAAGGTGAGTTTTGTGACATCCATGTCTCAAACATATAATAAGCTGGTCATTATCAAATACGTGATGATAACCTTCTCTGTTGTTATTATCTCTGCTTTTACTTGCCCTCATGCACTGCAAATTCAACAACAATTTGGAGTTCAAAGTAAATTTTTCTTATATAGAGCTGAAAATATTTAACTGCTGTCTCTATATTTGATAATTGCTGTAGGGAATATTTTACTTCTATTATTTTTTCAGCTGCCAGTCAGAATTGTAGAGCTTCTTATTGCAAGTCACAGTGGTTTGAAAATGTAAATGCATTTCTAGCAAACTGATAGTAAAATGTGATCCTCCCTCCTACTTTAGTTTAGTAATCCAAAGCCTTATATTAGGGGAATGCTCTGAGATACTTCAGTCATACCTAAATTCACTCCTACAAGGATTACTTACGGTCCTCAGACCTTGAAAAATACAACTTACTAACTTCAGTAAAATGTTACTTATACATTTACTGCTATGTTAATCAAGGGCAGTAATGAAGACATAATGCATCTTACAGCAGTTGCAAATATTTGCTTTTGCCGCCATCCTTTCCAAATATATGCATGGGATGGACTCCAAAATATTAACTGGGTAAAAATGAAGTTTCCACCAACACCAACAAAAGCTCTTCACAATCTATACATTAAACTCTGTGTTCCAGAATAACAGTGTAAAGGGGAAAACAGAAATACCTTAAATAGCAAGATTGGGCAGTTGGCTGCCATCGAGATTGTCTCAACACATCTGATGCTGGCTTTTGTTGATAAAGTATAGTTTAAGTTGAACTTACCATAACAGAAATTGTATGAATGATCACTGCAGCAGTATCCTTAGCTATATGGATTTTATCCTGTGTACAGGAACATACATCCCTCTACAGGAAGAATCAGAAAATAAGCTCTCCTCTGAGTCTGAGTCAAAAATCTGAAGGAAAAAAAAAACATGCATTTTCCTGTTCAGATTCAGAATTGTGAGAATCGTGAATCACTTCGGGAAAAGAGTAATCCCTCTTTTACCAGAAACTACTTTTACAGAAAGATCAATAGCCTGAATTAAACCCTTAGCCATACCCATTAAATAACTCTTATATAAATAAATTTGAGTGGTACGTACATGCTTGGTTTTCTTTCTTTTTTTTTTTGACAGGAAAATCGGGGCCAACAATGTTGATAATTGCAACAGCAACTTACCCAGAGAAGGGTGAAACATCATGGCATAACAAGGAAACCTTCCCTGTTCCCTCTCCCAGGACTGACAAGAGTGGCTTTCCCTTGTCCATAAGGGGACTCCAAAAATCACAAAAATCAAAGCTAACCCCCAGTCCATAGTGTCTATATGTGCTACAACAGGGGGATCTGGGATAAGAGATGCGTGTTCTGAGACACAACAAATGGCCACTGCAGAGTCATCCACCTGTGGCTGAGGCAAATTAATAGCCTCTGTAGTGAAAAGGCTGTTTGCTTATCATTTCCTTTTTGTGGCTGGGAGAAGGATTGACCATGGGACCTGTAGTCTGTAGTTTGTTCTATGGTAAAGCCAAACAATCGTGTCTTTCCTTGAGAAGAGAAGTAGCAAATACCAATAAAACTACCTGACTACACAAGTTAACTTTTTTAACAGAAAAAAACACAGTATAAAGCAATTTCAAACACTATGACAGCCCCACCAAGGAAAAAGAAACACAATTTCTCTACAGAAAATATGTTTTCAGTTAGTTAGTACTAAATTTAAAGTGACAGGACAAGTGCTCCATTTAAGAGTATGATACAATCTTTTTTCTTTCCAAAAATCTTTATTAAATTTACACATATGACAAAGGCAATCTTGCTGTTATGTAAATGAAAAACATGCAAAATAATATCACTTTAGTTGCAAAGAGTTTACATCACAGACACCATTGAAGCAACTGTAGTTGTAAACATTACTCATCACTTACAACCATCTAGTCATTGACAGTTAAGCATTATTTGGCTCATTCAAATCCTGCTGCCTCTTAAACCTCGTTTCTGCTCTGCATATATTGTTCCCACAATTCCCATTTTTTCCTATGTAGTTTGCTCCTTCGCATTTCTAAAGATCCTATTTCCAGTTGTTTTATCTCTGTTACTATATTCACTACTTGTAGTATAGTTGGTCTAGACTTTGATTTCCATTTTCTAGTAATTGCTTTTTTGGCAGCCACCATAGTTAGACTCAGCAAGGCTTTATTATGTCTAGGCAATTCTAATTCTGTAGCATAACTCAAAATAATAATTTCCCCAGTCAGTCCAACCCACTCACCCAACATCTCCGACACAGCAGTCCACGGGGAATCCCAAAAGTCCACCAGCTCATTACACTCCCAAAATATATGTTCCCAGCTGCCTCTTTCCTGCCTGTCACACCTCCAATATTTGCTATCCACCTGAGGAAAAATTCTTTGGAGTATGCTTGGGGTATAAAAATACCTATGTATACACTTACAGGCAAAGATCCTAAATCTTCTAGACTTTGCTGCATATTTGGGAGACATACACATTTCCCACCACAGAGTATGATACAATCTTGAAACAGTCTTCTAAAATACAACACTTCTAGCTTTAAAATAACTCTCCTGAAGAGGAAAATAATAAAACATCAATATATTTAACAAAGGAATGTATCTGCTCATCAAAGAAATGCACAAGCTAACTGACGATCTTCAAAAGCCACAGAGTTGCATACTCTTCAATGGCAGTAAAGCGTTGCACCCAAACTTGTTTTCTTAGTCAGTTCAGCTCAAGCTTCTTGACAGTTTGGGCATGTGGAAGATGACATGAATCTTGGAAGCTGGATGGCTGTTATATTCTTGGCAGGATATAATCCCTATAAGTAAGGGTACTGCAGAAGCTATCAATCTGATGAGAAATCTGGAATAATGTGAAACCTTATTTCAACTACTGCCTTGTTAACTACTGGATTCTGTAGCTTATGTACTACACTACTTACTCTGTATACTAGCAAAGGCATCACTGTCAGCAATTCACCATATAAAAGGAAACTGTATCTCTGGCAACTAAAGTAAAATCAATAGTCAGTATTGTACATCTCCACTTTTAATGATTGATAAACACTGAGTGACACAGATCTTTCAATAGTTACATTTACTTTCCAAAAATTTGATGTAAGATTTATTGCAGAACTTGACTGAGGAACTCTTTGGCATAGCCACCATCACTGCCACAGTCAGTGTTTGCCATGAAGATGACTAGGGTGTTTCTTTTCTTGACATTTAGGGGAAATTTGGTGCATTTGATTATGAGTCTATCATGCCAACATATCTTTTTTATCTGTTGGTGAAGGTTTTGTTCCTTTAATTAGCATACCTTTCAACTATCCAGATTTTTGCAGATTGTCAGGACATCAAAGTTGCAGTTTTCTGGCAAATTACTGAGAGTTGAAGTCAGTAAATAATGGCATACGTTAAAGTTAAAGACTTCATGTCCATCAAAAAGGAATTTTAATAGAAAACATGTTATTCTAGCAACTTCCTAAATTTCTAAGAATAATATTTAAAAATGGACACTGATTTTGGGCCTTTCTTCCTCCATTATTTTTAGCTTTGCCAAATTTTGTCACTTTGAAATTGAGAGGCATGTTAGTCAGGTATCTGAGGTCCTACTTGTAATGTGAAGGGAAAGGAGGTCAAAAAGGCTTGGATCTCTCATGGCTGGAAAGACCTGCTACAGATGTACATGGAGAAGTCTGGAAGAGGCTAAATATAATCAAACTGCTTCTAGTCTGCTGTAACAATGAAGATATTTTAAATCATTGATCCTTTTAGTTATGAATTTTTGAGAACTCTCTGACTAAGGGATATGTTTAGAGAAATACATACCTAAACACCAGTCACAACCAAAGTGACACATAGTTCACAAAACGTACCCGACACTTTAGTCATAGGTGACTATATAGTCAGGCACACTGATGTCCCACTCCCCAGGCTGAACAAGGAGAAAATTATAGTCAGCTGCCTGTCAGGTGCCAGGATCCGCCACATAATGCATGCACTCAAGTCACTCCACAAAAAGTACAAATATGACTCTGTCATTGTCCATGTTGGAGTGAATGATTTGAGACATACCTCTCTGGACTACATGAAAAGAGACATGGAAGAGCTCTCAGATCATGTGGCCCAGGCAGGTATGACCCTAGCCCTGAGTAGCATCCTGCCTTCGCCCAGAATGATACCACAGTATAAGCACAAAATAATCACTTCAACAATTGGCTAAGATTCTGGTATCATTCAAAGGGGATCCAGTATCTGTCTGCCTGGGACGACATGATCAACAAACCACGATGCTTTGCCAGTGATGGTCTGCACCTGTCACCCCTGGGATTCAGGTTACTGGGTAAAGCTCTTGCCACCCCTATAGTGCCTTTTTTATAGGTTCATAGGTTCATACTAGGCTATCTGCCCTAGGGCATTTATAAGCCTAGCCAGAGTGTGTTTGGCTTTCGCTACCCATTTTAAATTAATTTTGCTATGCCCTTTTTTGAGGTTAGTATACTGTGCCTCTGTCTAACAGTGACACAGAAGTGATACCTGGGGCAAACCTATGATCTCCCATCCACTCATCAAGATTCCTCTTGAAGAGAGTCAATGAAGGACTCTGCCTAACCTGGACTGGGATTTTATTCCAGAGTGAAGGGAGCTTCTGGGTTATGAATCTGTCCCTCCAGCATGTCCTATTTATTTCAGTGCTGAGGTTCAAGTCTCTCGAGCACGTAGCTCAATGGGATTTGGATTTTCTGAGGTGCAGCATGTCCATTACTTCCGGGTTGGACATGGCTTTATACGTCAGGCACAGATCGCCTCTGAACAGGCGGTATGCCACTGAGTAGAGCTGGAGTTTCTTTAACCAGGCAGCATATGGCATCTGTTTGAGCCCTTTGATCCTCTTGATGAGGTACTTTTGGGGTCCTTCCAGTTGCTGCAGGTGTCTGGTAAGGTACATCCCAAAAGGGGCATTGTACTCAATTATGGGCCTGATGAGGGATGAGTAAAGAGGCACGATGACCTCCCCTGATCTAGATGTGAATCCCTTCATGATTAGGTGGGCTATATAAAATGTTCTTCTAACCACTTTGGCCACATGGTTGTCAAATGAGAGATTGCTATCAGCTTGGGTCCCCAGGTCCCTAATTACTTCTTCTGTACTTAATGGATTACCACCTATGTGGTAATTTGTGGGCACTTTGTTTTTGCCAAAGGGGATGACTATACCCTTTTTGGCATTTAGCTTGAGGCCATGGCTCTGGCACCAGTTGTCTGTTTCTATGAGGCCCTTTTGGAGGATGCTTGTGTCGGCTGGAGAGTCGATTATGGCACCTAGTTTGCAGTCATCTGCAAACTTGGTCAGCCACAGTCCTTCCGTGTTGGCCTGTACCTCCAAGAAATATATACCGAACAAGAGAGGTCCCAGGACTGAGCCTTGTGGGGCACCACTTGTAACTGGTTTGGAGTCTGACATGGCTCCAGCAATTCTAACCATGTGGGTTCTGTCCTTGAGACAATTTGCAACCCATCTAGTGACATAGGGGTTTATATTTAAGCTGGTGAGCTTATCTATAATGCCCGATTGGGGTATTGTATCGAAGGTTTTTGCGAGGTCCAGGTAGGCTGTGTGGACCACCTTCCCCTTGTCAATGGCCTTGGTGACTGTTTCCAAGAAATCAACCAGGTTTAAGAGGCAGGATCTGCCCTTAACAAAGCCAAACTGGGTAGGATCCAGTGTCTGTAGGTCCCCAATATCTTTATTTATGAGATCCATGATGATCCTTTCCATAGCTTTGCAGACCAAGCTAGTCAGGCTTATGGGGCGATAGTTTCCAGGATCCGTTGAGGCACCACCTTTGTGGAGAGGGACCACTGTTGCTGTACGCCACTCTTTGGGTACATATCCTGTAGTAAGGCTGAGATTGAACAGTAGTTTTATGTTTGGGTTTAGCTCTTCTTGGAGTTCATGTAGGACGTAGCCCGGGACACCGTCTGGTCGCATTGATGCTGTGTTTTTTGCTTTGGAGATGGCGGCTCTTACCTGAGCATCTGAAATGTCAGGGGGGGGCAGCACTCTGCTGGGATAGATATTTGCCCTTTTGGTGGGAGAAGTTTGCGCTGAACCTGTCAGCTAGGATGTTGGCAATGTCTGTGGGTTTGGTGTATTTTTTGTCATTTTGGACTAATTCTGAGCATATCTGGGAATTCCCACCCAGGTTCCTAACATAACTAAAGAAAGCCTTGTGATTATCCTTAGTGTCCTGTGCAATATTTCTCTCGAAGCTGGCCTTAGATGATTTTATGAGTGCCTGTAGTTTTTGCTAATACTGATCAGAGATGCCTTCCCTTTTTGGGATTTTGCTCTATCATGTAGTAGCTTCCTCCTTCTATTGTATAGTTTGTTTATGGCTGGGGTCCACCAGACAGGACATCTGCCTTTGGAGGATTGGGTCTTGGTTTTATTTGGGATTGCAAGATCCATGCATTCTTGAAGGTGTTCATAGAATGCATTTATAAAGGATTCTGCAGTCTGGGATGCATTTTCCACAGGCCCGGGGGCTTTGAAGCATTCCACCTCAGTTTTGAGGAGTGAGAAATTTGCTTTAGAGAAGTTTTTCACTGTGGTTTTCTGGGCACGGGGTGGGGTTGGGATGTGAATATCCAGTGAGATTAGTTTATGGTCTGATCTTACCAGTGAAGAATACACTTCTGGTCTGGAGCATAGAGTCCCCATGTTGGTGATGATCAGGTCCAGTATGTTTTCCCCTCTTGTGAGAGTGGTAACAAGTTGTTCCATAGCATTTGAGTTTATAAATTCTAGGAACCTTTGGGCTAGGGTGTTGGAGCTAAAGTAATGCTCTCAGTCTATGTTTGGGTAGTTGAAGTCGCCCCAATATAATGGTGTTTGGAGAGACCTTCATATTTTCCAGTGTTCTCAGGAAGGCTGAGTGGGGTTCCTGGGTTTGGGAGGGTGGTCTGTAGCAGGCTATAAACTGGAAGGCAGTTTTACCCACTGTTAGTTGCACATGGATAGTCTCTGATGCTTCGTGCTGTGCCACCAACCTGGAGGTGTGGGTATCTTTGACGAATATTGATACTCCCCCTCCTTTTGTGGTTCGGTCCAAGTTTTGGGGCTGAAAAGCATGGTATGAGGTATAACCTGGTAGTGCTGGGGTGCTCTCAGGAGCCTTGAACCAGGTTTCTGTTACTGCACAGATATCGGTGTTCTCCATGCTAAGGAGAGTTTAGAGTGTGCGCATCTTGAAGTTTAGACTTCTGGCGTTGAGTAGCATTACTCTTAGTTTCTTATCCCTTGTGATACCTATGGAGGTGGGTTTGTCTTTTGAGCCTTGCCTAAAAAAGGTACTATGGGGGTAGCAAGAGCCTTTTCCAATATCCGAAAGCCCAGGGGTGACAGGTGCAAGCCGTCCCTAGCGAAGCATCGTGGCTTGTCGAGCATGTCATCCCAGGCTGACAGGCATTGGATCCCCTTTCAATGTCACCAATACTTAAGCCAATTGTTGAAATTGATCATCTTGTCTTCATATTGTGGCATCATTCTTGGTGAGGGTAAGATGCTACTCAAGGTCAGGGTGATACCGGCCTGGGCTACATGCTCAGAGAGCTCCTCTATGTCTCTTTTCATGTAGTCCAGGGAGGTACATCTCAGGTCATTCACACCAGCATGGACAATGACTGAGTCATATTTGTACTTGCCTTGGAGTGACCTGAGTGCTTGAGTTATGTGGCAGATCCTAGCGCCCGACAGGCAGCTCACCGTGACCTTCTCCTTGTTCAGCCTGGTGAGCCTGATAGGCAAGGTTCAAAGGACAAAACCACCACCATAACAGATACAAGCATGCAAAATCTGAAGGTAATGCTACTCAATGCTAGAAGTCTAAATCTCAAAATGCACTCTCTCGAGGCACTCCTAAAAATGGAGAACATCGATATCTGTGCAGTAACTGAGACCTGGTTCAAGGCTCCAGGGAGTACCCCTGCAATACCAGGCTACAACTCTTACCACACTTTTCGGCAACCAAACCAAGACCAAGACACTAAAGGTAGAGGAGTGTCCATATTCACCAAGGATATTCACAACTCCAGGCTAGTTGCCCAACACAATTCATCTGAAATTCTTCAGGTGCAACTAACACTAGGTAAAACTGCAATCCAAATTGTAGCTTGCTACAGATCCCCACCATGCCCCAAGATTCTCACTACACCTTTCTAAACATACTGAAAAATATTAAGATACAACCAAACACCCTAATACTTGGTGGTTTTAACTACCCTGCCATTAACTGGGAAAACTACTCGGGTACCAACACCTTTCCCAATGGTTCTTGGAATTCATAAATTCCAATGCCCTGGATCAAATAATCCATTGTCCCACCAGGGGCTCCAATATCCTAGACCTGGTCATTACCAACATGAGAGATAGATGCTCCACACCAGTAGTCACCCCCTCATTGGTCAGATCTGACCATAAGCAAATCACCCTTGGCATCCTCATCCCACCCCCACCCCCCCCAGTATGTAAGCCTCCATAAAAAAAACTTATCCAAAACCAACTTTATGCTACTCAAGTCAGAAGTGACAAACTTGATGACACCCACGCAGACGGGAGCTGAAAGTTCGACTGCTGAATCCTACACTAAGACATTGTATAAGCACATCCACTCGTGCATGAATTGTGCCATCCCAAATAGAACCAATATGCTCTCCTTCAAAAAAATGAATCCAATCTGGTGGTCCCCTGCCATAAACAAACTATACAACAGAAGAAAGAAACTGTTGCAGAAAAGAGGAAAATCCCAGGATGCAAAAAACTCCCTTACCAGCCTCAGTAAGAAGCTGAGATCCCTCATAAAATCCTGCAGAGATAGTTACAAAAATAAAACTGCCAAAGGTTCCAAAGAAAACCACAAGGCACTCTATAGTTATGTCAAGAATCTAAATGGCAATGCTCAGATCTGCTCTGAGCTACAACAGAATGGCATTAAATATACTGATCCCAAGGATATTGCCAATATACTGACAGATCAATTTAGTGCAAACTTCACCCCCCTCTCTCCCCCTAAAGGGCCCATTTCAATACTGAAAGATTACCAAATTCCGGTAATCATGGCCACACAAGTAGAAACTGCACTCTACAAAGCTAAGAATACAGCATCCATGGGACCAGATGGCATCGGGATGTGTACTACATGAAGTACAAAATGAACTGGCACCTCACCTGTGTCATGTTTGATCATAGCCTCACCTCAGGCTTCGTGCCCACTGAGTGGTGCACAGCTACAGTTATCCCACTCCACAAGAGGGTATCCACCTCGGATCCTGGGAACTACCGTCCCATACGTCTGACAAGCCTGATCTGTAAGGGCATGGAATTCATGGAACTTATAAACAAAGTCATTGGCAACCTTCAAAGACTGGACCCCACCTAGTTTGGGTTTGTGAAGGGCCGAACTTGTCTCCTGATCCTGATTGACTTCTTTGTATCAGTCTCCAGAGCTGCGGATGAGGGTAAGGCGGTCCACACAGGCTATCTGGACCATGCCAAGGACTTCAACACCATCCCCCATTCTGGAATCATAGATAAACTTACTAAGCTGTGCATATATCCCTATGTCACTCAATGAGTTGCCAACTGGCTTACTGACAGAACCCAGACTGTAAAAGTCGCTGACTATAAATCCAGCTCTAGACAAGTGACAAGTGGAGTACCTCAGGGTTCAGTCCTGGGACCGCTCTTGTTTGGCATCTACTTGTCTGAAGTACAGGCCAACACTAAGAGACTCTGGCTAACAAAGTTTGCAGATGACTGCAAACTGGGAGCCATTACTGAATTCCCAAATGATGTAGATATTCTACAAAAGGGCCTTACAGAAACAGATGCTTGGTGCCAGAGCCATGGGCTCAAGCTTAATGCCAAGAAATGTATAGTTATCCCCTTTGGGAAAAAACATGTACCCATGAATTACCACATAGGTGACAGTGCACTAAACACTGAAAATGTGATGAGAGACTTAGGGACACAGGTGGACAGTGGTCTCACCTTCAATAACCACATCGCCACAACAGTCAGGAAATCCTTCTATGTGGCACACCTCATCACTAAGGGCTTTTCATCCAGAAAAAAGGAGGTCATTGTCCCACTGTACTCATCGCTCATTAGACCCATTATAGAGTTCAACGCCCCGTTTGGTATGTACCTCACAAGACATCTGCAACAGCTGGAAAGGCTGCAGAAATACCTCAATAAAAGAATCACAGGCCTAAAGCAGATGCCCTATACTGACCATTCAAAAAAACTCCAGCTATACTCTGTGGCATATCATCTACTCAGAGGTGATCTCTGCTTAACAAACCCTGAGCTGTTGGACATGCTCCACTTAAAGAAATCCCAATCTCTCAGAGCCACACGCTCCAGGGATGTAAACCTTGTCATCACAATGAACAAAATATGCTGGAGGGATAGGTTCCTGACCCAGAGACCCCCCCATAATCTGGAATAGACTGCCCATACATGTCAAGCACAGCACCTCCTTGGCCCTCTTCAAAAGGAACCTTGACGATTGGATGGGAGATGGGAAATTCACCCCAGGGATCACATCAGTCACCCTGCTAGACAGGGGTCCAGGGAAGTAAATATTGTGGGAAGAAATATCCAGGGAATTGTTATGGCTAGGCTTGTATAGGCCCTAGGGCCAATAGCCTAGTACCAGCCTATGAACCTATGAAAAGTGCATTATATTCAGAAATGGGTGTGATGATTATGAGTTAAGGAGACTGAAGGCTTTGTTGTATTTAGTGGAGATACCTTTGGAAATTAGATGAGCCAAATAGAATGCTTTCTGAACTATTGTGGAGACATGACAGTCAAATGTTAAGAAGTTATCAACAAGAGTGACTAGATCCAATAAACTGGTAAATGTCAGTTGTGGACATAATGCTATGAAATGATTTGGAACATTCCAGATTTACACTAACAATCTTCTATCTGCCCATTGAACACTTAATACAAAAGTGCCTCAAGAATCAGTACTAGGCCCCTCCTATTATCATTATTAGTTAATGACCTTCCTATGGTACTCCTTTATTAAACATTGTAGTTTATGCAGATAACAGCATAGGTTATGTCATGCATCCAGAGCTGGGTTTTGAATCCAGGTCTGTGGGACTGTTCACAGTTGTTTACGATGCACATTATGATCACACAACCACTTCTGCAACAGCAGTGACATTCTACTACTCCATGCAAATAAATGCCCCTCCACCCTACAAATTGAATTTCAACAATCCTTCCACAAATTTTGCCATTGGAAAAACGCTAATAAAATAATAATAAACCACAACAAAACCAAATATTTTCTTCTCTCCTCTCACCTCTACACTCCACAAATCTCACATACTTCCATCCAGTACTACTACAGATAATAAACATTATATCATTCCCTTTGTCACTGAATATAAGTTTTTAGAGCTCACCCTTGATCTATCATTTACTTTCCCTAATTATACTGGCAAAATCATTAACAAGATTCTATCCAGCTAAAACTCTTTTAAAAGATCACATACTTGCTCTCCCCAACAGCTAGGATATCCCTAGCCAAAAATGTACCTCTCCTTAAGCTGGAATACAGCCCACTCTTCCTTATTCTCACTTTGCCTATAAAGCACATGGATTACAAATCATTAAATATAACATTTGTGGATTTGACTTCTTTCACTCTCACCCAAACCATTGCTGCCTCTCTAGAAACTTAAGTGGCTACCTGTAACAGAAAGATCATATTACCCAACAGTTATCTTATCATTCAAGGTACTAAATGAGTGATACTGTCCCCATTAAAAAAATTACTTCCTTTTGAGGAAACATTATATTTGTTTTAAAACTTCCAAAAATATCATTAGTCTAACAATGCCCCCATTTAAAACTTCTCTTCAGACAAGGACCCTGCATAATGGATCAAACATCCTGCTGCAATAAGGTGTACATAATGTACAGAATCTCTTTAGGATTAGAAAGGCAAGACATTGATGACATTAAAGAAGTAAGACCTTCCTTTAACAAAACCAAACTGATGAGGGTCCAGGGTTAAGAGACTGCTGATAGCCAGATTAATGAGACCTGAGAGAATATGCTCCATAGCTTTACATATAAAGCAAGTGAGGAATAGTAGGCCTATAGTTAAGAAAATCCATTGTTGAGTCATCATTTGGTGATAAAAATGTACTGGTTGTTTTTCAGGGTTCAGGAATATAACCAATGGAGTTACATAGATTACGGAGGTTAAGTAGAGGTTCAAATAGGCCTTGTTTGGCACTGATTATCTGGCAACCTGGTATATTGTCAGGGTCCATGAATGACGTGCTCTTATCTTTTGAGAGCGATACTATCGCCATCTCTGAGACTTTTATTATTTATTATCGTCATTTTGATTCCAGCATCTGATACATCTAACGCATCATTTTGCATGATATATTTAGCATAAATGTCAAAAAGTAAAGTGTCTTGTCATATTCCTTTTTCAATCTTGATCTGGCCAGTACTATTGCAGATAATAAAACTTATATCAAATACAATGAACCAGAATCCCTATTTCTGTAAAATGTTGTCAGTTTGTTGTGGTCCACACACACAAAGTTTTTAGAGTAGTCAATAAAAAAGAAGTAAATACATAACTGAAACATGCTTGCTTTATCCATTATCTAGTGGAGGCTAGTGCGTTTTTTTCCCATCTGGTGCATCTCTCACTTCTAAAACCAGTTTATACACCTGACAGCTGTCCAACCATATAGTACTGGAAGCTGACTTGCAGAAGTTTGAGCACTACCTTGCTCTGCATGAATATCCTGAGACTATGTTTTTCTTACATACATTTCCTGTGTATTACACAGTTAGTCAATCTGGTAGTTGTGCTAAATGTGGATAACACGGTTATACATCTGTATCATTAACATTACATTGCTGACATTTCTCGTCATGTATTGTATTTTATTTCTCTGTTTTACTTAAATATTCTTGATATATTTGCAGTCAATGGAATACTGTGCCTTTTAATATAAACCCATGTCTGTGGAGTCTGGACTGTCTTCTTAGTGGTACAGTTGCTACCTAAGATTGTATTAGCTGTGTACTGTACCTGGTATTTTGGTGCATAATCTGAGAGAAATGGGATTGTATGATAATTTGATGTAAAAAATTACCATTGCTTTAACATTGACTATTCTGTATAAATATGCTGAACTACATTAAAAGTGCACTGCCCCTTTAAAATATATATATTTTTTCTTTTTTATTGTCTTGCAAAGCTCAAATTTCTTCACAGCCTTTCATGCTTTATACAGCTATTTTTCACCTTTACAGTAAAAATATTTGTTCCGTCATGAATTCAGAATTCACTCTTACTTTGATAATTCAACATCTGTATTATAACTGTTTTCCTTCATCAGCTTACGAACTAGCATCAGATATGCATCTCGCCTTTTTAACTACCATGGCTGCAATCTACTGAAAACCAACATTTAGTATTGATAAATTATTGTGTCTGTTTATATTATTATATGGTTATATACTCAGTATCCTACAGACTGCTAAGAGCTAACCTATGTCTGGCATACAAGGAAACCGCTGACCTATTACTGATGGACTTAACTGCACATCAGCAAGTCAAATGGCATAAGAAATAGTCAGGCTAGTGATCTAAACCTCATTTGTAACATGAACAGAATGGTTTGTAGGGACAGGTTTATTTTGCAGAAGATACCAGTGCTGTGGAACAGACTCCCCAGTGACATAAAGTGAAGTTCATCCCTGTTTATTTTCAAGAGTAACTTAGATCTACGGATGGGAAAGAAATTATTTACCCCAGAACTTCCCCCTTTACTACCAATGGGCAGTTGCAGCTTGTAAATGCTTTATGCCAGACATGGGTCCCCTCAAATTATTATGGTATGATCTCTGTCATTCTCATTAGATGTAACATATAATTATCAACCATGGGATGGGTAAGGCCAATCTATAACCAAATGGGATACCAAGCAGACAAAAAGGGAGATTGGCTATGCTTAAAATGGTATGCAATGGCAGCAGAGTAAATACTTACTTATGAACCTATTAACCTATGTTTTTTTATTATGTGAGAATTGGATATTTCCCAGTATAGTTACTCTTTCCTTAATTATTTATATAGGGTTCACATAAGCTTCATTGTGACTTTTTTTAACTTTTTGATATTATTATCCCACTGTCAGTTCAGACACAATCTGTCTTACTTTCTTCCTAAACTATGCCAGTATTCTAGGATGCCAAGAGTAGCCCATCATTACTGTACACAGTTTGAGGCCCTAACTGGTGAATGTCTGATAGCAGCTTGATCATAGGTGTCAATGTGTTCCATAAATAGAGCAGGCCAATTCATATCAGAGTGACTCACAATCATTATGTTCTAAAATCATGTAAGGGATGAGTCCTATCAGTTTTAATACAATCATACACAGAGATCCTGCTTACCAATGCTGGTTGTAGGCAGCGTCTATAGATCACAGTCCTCTGAAGGTTTGTGGCAATTTGGCCAGTTATGCTTGATATAATGCATAAATTAAGTTTGGCAACAAACCAAGTTGTCCCAGGACATCTTCATTGGGGGGTAGCTTGATATTAAGCGGAGTTAAGTGGGTTGGGGAGGTGAAAGGGTTAAGTGGAGGCAGGGATGGTGGGAGGAAATGAGATAAGGACGGGTAGGGCTTAAGAGGTTTAGTCTAGTGTAGCTGGGTTAAGCAATCATATTTTGGCATGAACTTGCTGTCCTTGCAGCAAGTACATCCATGATGACCTGGGGTTATTGAGTTGCAGGTAGGCCTTGGACTGTAACTGGTTAGGAATTGTCTTGGTGTAGGTCTGATCGGTGGTATGGTGGTGTGGGGGGGCATGGTGTTTAGTAGGAACTGCAGTTTTGTATGGGGACTGTTTTGGTTTATGTATATTAAAAAAAAAATGGGGGAAGGGAAGAGAGTTTGCAACTTTGCTGGTCTTGGTTTGGGTGCCTAGTGGGAGTTGGAGTGTCCTGGTTTCGTTGCAGGTGGCGGATTGCCTTGTGCAGATGGTGTCGGTGATGACTGGGAGTGAATGTGGACAGTGGAGTCAATTTGGTAGAGGTTTCACATTGTCTTTCATTGGTGGTCCGTGGCTAGCTGCCTTGCTTGGCTGGTGCATATATGGCAGATGGCTGTGGAGGTGTTGGTTGAGGAGAGTGGGGGATTTTTGCATTGTCGGGGGGGGGGACTCATTTGTGGAGATTCGTTGTGCGGTTCGCCTGCTCAAGATGTACTGGAATCGCATGAGAGCAAATGCCTCACCAAGCACTGAAGGCAAAAAACTTTGAACACTTTTATTTAGTGACTCAGGGAAAAATCTGATAGTGAAATTGATGTATGCCCATTGTTTGAAGAAGGTGATAATTGACTCCTACAAATGTTTGTGTGCTGTGATTCTTGCAGACACTAATGATGTTACAGATGTGAGATTGGATCAGTTGAAGAAGTCCACACATCAAATGACGAAATACCTTACATCTTATACTTTTAGCATTGTCTTAAGACTTTATTTTTCATAGACAAGCCTTTCACATAACATTCTTGCGAAGGCCCAGTATCACCATGACTGGCTTTCAGGATGGTATATCTAGAGCTTGCTTGCCAATGTTGCATATTGAAAAAATACTGTCTCTGTCCATATGACTTTTTATAAAGATGGATTCCAGCGTTGGTGTTGTATGGGTCAGTTCATTACGCTATTTGATGTGTGCTGGAGTCATTGTTGGGCACAGGGAAGCAGCTCTGATGATGCCCCTTTGCATCGTCTGTGGTTTTCTGGGGACTGGAATCAAAAATAATGGCAGCATTTGAGGTCCGGAGTTCATCTTCACTGGTAAAGTAGATCCAAACTCTGGTCCTGATGACCTAGCAAGCTTTTGAGGTTGGGTAGTGGATGGTGTTTTCTTTTTCCTTTTCTTTCCCATGGGCTTTGCTCATTATTGTGCATGCCCATGGTGGGTCTAGCTGACGGAGCAGAGTCTGTTGGCAGGATGGGCGCGTGGGCATGGCCGTTGCTAGCAATACAGAGTCAGGTCTGGTACACTCGGAAGTTTTGCAGCCCTTGACGTCAGACATAGACTTCATGATCTTTTCAGAGACCAAAATCAGCTGGAATTTGCAAAATATCTTTATACTTCCATAAAAGATTTCTTTTGTTCATAAAATACCTCATTTTTTCTGAATGGTTACAAAATTCACTTTTCTGCCTATTATCTGGTAAAGCTTATATTGATGATTTTGCTTTTCTTTTATGTTCTTCTTCACTTATACAAGCTCTTCATGGGTACATCAGTATAGTCTGACTTTTCATTTGGCCTACCTCCACTTATGCTTAGTTTAGGGATCCATGAAGTAAAATCCTTTAGTCTCTTCCACTCATCCCAATAACAACTACCATGTTGAAATAGTCCCCATAGAAAATGATACAGTTGACAAATGATTTATATCCTCTTTGCAGTTAAGCCATCTAATGCCATGTAATACATGCAAGAAATACAGACAAATAGTTTTTGGGTTCTTGCCATTTACAGTATTTCTTGTGTAATTTGAGAGAAATGTAATCAAACAGGTACATGTTGCTATGAAGGCTTCCCAGAATGTGTTGCTTTGGAGTCATTCTGTTCTTCCAGAAAACAAGCAGTACTTTCTAATACTCCTTTGATGACTTCATTACAAAGTAATACTACATTTTCTTCTGGCACAGATTCTGACACTTCTATTGTTGCTAAATATTTGTGTTTTGAATGATTATTTTCTGTCTTATTAGTTTGCCATGTAAATCTTGTCAGAACTTCTTAATCTTGTCTTTGTGCTGAAATTTCTGATATTATGCCATTCTTATCTTCACCTAGCTTCCTCACTTTCAGATATTTATTTCATATTGCATTTTGTTACTGATTTATAGCATTTTAGTCCTACAACTTGGATACAAAAAGGCTTAAAATGATGTAGAAGCCATAGCTCAGAAGGTTTCCATATTGAGCTGAGCCTTTCAACTTCATAGACCATTCTGTCACTCTCTTTCTCAAGTGAAACTGCATCTTAATACAGCAGTCCAAGGAAGTGTCTAATGTTAATTAGCCATCTGCTCTCCATTTGAAATTTCTGTAACTACTGATTAGCTGAGGCAAACAATTTGTATTCTAGGAGGAAAGAAAAAAATGACCACTGTAAACTCACAACACTCACCCTTTTACTCCTATGGGAGTATTTATAGTGCATGTACGTTAAACAAAGATGTGGGGTGTGGCTGTATTAATGTGAGAGTGTGTGTGGACATGTATGTGCATGTCTACAGTGGCATAAGTGAGGATACATGAATTTGTTTGTCCATGAATGTGTGCCTCTGACTTGGGTTATGAAAAGAATATAATTTCTGGATGTGTGTTTGTGTGTACCATTCTGAATATCCATGCCACTGCAACCTGTTCTATCAACCTTTTAAGTTTGTAAGAGGAATATTTAAAATACTACCTGACTGTGTTTTGTATGCTGCTAGTCGGCTAATATTGGGTTTGCTGCATTATGTTCATTTGTTCCATATTATGTTGGTTAGTGTGCCTCATTTGGAGATGGAAGGTTAAGAGCTAGGCATATGGTTTTACAATATAAGTTAGCTTGGCTTATACAGGGCACTAATTGATGTGGCCTGGAATCGCAAGGTTACTCTGGTTGTGGATATTGATAGGTCCCTTCATGTGTGGGGTTTAGTTTTAACATACTCGACTGGTAGTTAAATTTATCTTGGGTATTTGATAGGGTCATTGGAAGCATAGCTTCAGTTATGGCTGCTTTGTCATAGATGTGAGTGGCGGTGGTACATTCCTTCCTGGGTTGGCAGGATAGGTTGTCCTTGAAGATGTCTTGGAATGCATGTTATATATTTTGGATGATTTACATATCTTTTTCTGTCTTGCAGATGGGGTCTTGGAACACTGCAGCAGTAATTTGGAATAGGTGCGTGTAAGGTGGAGCCTTCTTTTTCCATATTAGAGGGTTTAGTTTTATCCTTTTCTTTGTAGATGGTGGTGTGCTGAGTACCAGTTGTGGTGATACACAGTGAATTTGCAGAAGATGGAAGCAGTGGCGAGTGAGGAGGTTACACATGGGGAGCACAAGTGGGCAACAGTTACTGACTGAAGTAAGTGGATTTCAAAGTTGTTGAGTTTTGGTATAGGATTTACACTGCTAGTTAGAGAAGGACAGGCATTTGAGTTTGTGATCTCAGGGTTAACTGTTCATACAATTTGTTCTATTAACTGTTCAGTATTTCAGATTAACATTGAAAGTTGCCCCTGCTTTTGGGCATTTGCATTCAATAGTAAAAGGGAGCAACAGCCATTGGCCATAGGTAAGAGTTTGGGTTCCTGCAGTGGGCTTGATGAGGTTACAGGTAATTCATTTTATTTAGTGCTCACTAAGGCACGTCAATGTGGATAGGGTTCAGGTAGGTGGAGTGGAGTCACAGCACTCTTAGTATCATAGGAAGTTATTAGGCTACTGGCTCAGGGATGGTTACAAGCTAGACAAGTTTGGCTCTTTTTCAGCAGGTAGCACTTATCACGTTTGTCCAAGGGGATATGAGTCATAGTATTAAAATGGGGGGGGGGGGGGGTAGTGCCATACTTTGATGCAGAGTTTGGCAAACACTTGATGGGGTGGCAGGGGTCCTTACCAGTGCCTTCATGTTAAGTAATTATTGGTATGTTTGCACATAGAATTTTCTTTTCCTTGCAGATTGTTGAAGTACAGAAGGCATCATGTGGTGGCTTGAAAAGGGGATTTGAAAGGTGATGTTTTGATAGGATGGATGTTCTTGCCACTGGAATGGTGCACAAGGAGGGTCTGAGTAATCACCTTAGTAAGGCATGTTAGAGCTCTGTGTTTAATTAGAGGGAGCTGATCATTACATTGGTATAGGGGGCAAGTAAGGAAGGAGTAGGTAGGGAGGGGCAAGGGAAAAACTGTTGGGATATTTTATGGGGAGTGTGGGGATACCATGGGATGAATAGAGTCACAACAATCATAGGAGCACAGGAACTTATTAGGCTATAGCCCCATGGCTCATGTAAGCCAGTGAAGTTCAATCCTTGTTTTCTTTGAACCTTGGGGTGGTTGTATTCACTCATCCACTTGTTTGAACATATGTGGGTGAAGGGCCAGTGAGATGTTTGACAGGATGCTGGAGTTTTTTCCTAACGGGTGGTATTTTTGGGGTGACAAATTTGTCCCTTGAGTAGGTAGTTTTAATGTTACATACTAGGTTAAGGTTTTAGAGAATAGCACAAGGATCATTTCACTTGGGGTTTGGGTGAATTTTGTAGATAGGGTTTTAGGAAGCATAGTAGGTAGGTGGCTGTGTTGGGGTAGTTTTAGAAACTGGGTGCGTTGTTACAGGGGAGTTAGAAGGTTTAAAGGAAGCTTGGTTGCAGGATAAGAATAGCTGTAGGACAGGTCTTAATTACCTGCTAGTGGTACAGGTAACATAAGGAAAGAGAGCTTTTGAGTGGAAAGGCTAGGGACAAACAGGGGTTAAGAATGGTTTGGTAATGAGTGAATTGGGGGTATTTATGGCTGGGCATGCAGAGTACTTCATTGCTGAGCATAGGTGAGTTTTCAGGAACTAGGTCAAGGGGTGCCGTTTTTCTGACCTCTAAGGTTAGGACTTTAAAGTTTTGGGGTTAGACTATTCCCTACAGTAATGCGCTAAAAGGGTATGTATTCTCTTCATATGGATGTTCCGATGGTACAGTGGGGTCACAGTAATCCTACTTTATTTAGTTTCATTAGGGTGTGTTTCAGTGATGGTATGGTAAGGTGGGTTTATGACGGGATTCTAAGGTGCTTTACAAATGATGGGTACACCGAATGATGTTTGGCTTGACCCTTCCCTTTATGGGAAGTAGTGGGCTGAACACTTTTGGGTAGAAGGGAGGGGGAAGAGCCTAGTCAGGCTGGTTGCTGGAGAAGAGGGATAGGCTTGCCTTCTTCTGTTCCCCCTCTGGTGTCTGGATGTTCATTTCAAGGATCTGGGGGAAATGAAGCTTGCTGAATAGATAAGCAAGCTGAGGTAAGGATGCTGCATATTTGGTGGAAGGTAATTCAATGAATTGTGTATGAAGTGAGATGGGACACTGCTTCATAAGTAAAGTAAGCGAGCAGAGGTATGGACCCTGCTTGTTGGGCAGGTTGAGTAGGTACACTGCCCTGATTAACATTACAAGGATGGTGCTTCATAAGTAAAGTAAGCGAACAGAGGTATGAATGCTGCTTACTGGGGCAGGGTGAGTAAGTACGCTGCCCTGATTAACTTTACAAGAATGTTATGCTGTGTTAAGAATCAATTATATATGAATAGTTGTAATTAATGAATTTGGTGAACAAAGCTATGTTATGGAAATTTAATAAAGGTCGTCAAATGTCATTTGGTGTGATGTGTTTATTGAAGGGGACCGGGGAAATTTATGTCTGTTCTTTTAATGGAGACCAAGCATGATAACAATGTTGGCCCTAAGTTGGCTGCAATAATATAAACCAGTGTGTGGTCTGTTGTGTGTTCTCCATGTGCGACTGAAATCAGTGGTGTAACCATCTGTTTTATTTTGGAGTATTACAAAGTTCAAATTGTTTTTACATTTCCTTTCAGTTTGTTGTGGTTCAGTTATGAAACCAGTGCAATAGTGCAGTAGAACTCCACCAAAAAGTACTGCTGGCCCAGCCAGCCAACAACCAGACATTGCATGTATATAGGAATGAAGGAGTAGACTGCTACGATCAGTGTGAGAGTGAAAATGGCATCATATCTTGTATTCACAGACTGTCCTCTACCATTGAAAGATCACTACTGCAATGTATTTCATGTAAACATCAAATTTTACAAACTGACATTCCAGCATGTGAATGTAATTTCAGTATGTATGCATTGCATTTTATTGTTGTTTTTGCTGCCTTCAGACATGAGAAAGCATTTCCTGAGCACTAAAAGCACCTGAGGGCATCCAAGAGTCTACTGCACAGTAGGTAAGTGCAAATTTACTGCTTATGAAGATAAAGTAGGGGAGGCACCTATAAAATTCTACATGAAAGAAAATGACATATGTGTCACAAGAAAATGAGGGCAGGCAGTGTACTGTCACAGTGCATTGCAAGCGGAGCTATAGGTATATCAGCAGTCCTTACAGCTAGTCAACAATCTTCACAGGTTTTACCGTATGTCCAAAGAGCATTACTGCATTGAGACAACAGTATAGAACTTTCCATTCACTTATATTTTTTCTTTTGATTTACTAAAATGGCATGCAATGGTGTGTGTTTTGGTGTAATGCATTATACCGACTTAACTTTAATCTCTCTATAAAGTGGCTACATTTTTCTCTAAGTATTAAATCATTGCCATATAAGTTGTGTCTATTCTTAACCATTTTTTCACATTGTCTAATTTGGTATTATTTAAACTCTAGAAGTTTTTGTATTATTTTTCAAAATTTGAAAATTCACTGAAAATGGGCACCTACCCAGTTGGAAATCTCAATAATGAAATGTCAACAAATAATATAAACAAACAGCTGTGTTGTGAATAAATTATCATAGGCATTACAAGAACCAACAGAACAGATTAGAATATTGACTTTCCTATTTTTTCCAGTCAAGATACATAAATGACTGTTCATCAAGGGTATTAAATCCTTGCATCTCTTTAATAACATGAAATAGTCAGTTCTAGGACTAGTTCTTCCAGAACAAAAAAGAGACCTCAGTTCCATAACTCTACAAGTCCAATTCATGGGTTCCGGCATGTAGCTCACAAGACATTTCCCTGCTAGCTACATCGCTGATATCAAATGGCTGCATCAGCAATTTGCCGTAGAGCAATACGGCTGAATAGCATAGCCGCTGCTGCTGTAACCTATGCACAGAAATATTTCTACTGGTGGCGATCCTTACAGACAGCTGCCCAGCTGTATTCTAGCAGGAACAGCCGTACTAGATGTGTACCACATTCCGTATTCTCATGTAAGTAATGCATTTATTTTATTATTTATTTATTTTATTGTCAGACGTGTGACAATAAAATAAATAAATAATACAATAAATGCATTACTTACATGAGAATACGGAATGGGGTATACATCTAGTATGGCTGTCCCTGCTAGAATACAGCTAGGCAGCTGTCTGTAAGGATCGTCAACAGTAGAAATATTTATGTGCATAGGTTACAGCAGCAGCGGCTATGCTATTCAGCCGTATTGCTCTACGGCAAATTGCTGCTGCAGCCATTTTGTATCGGCGATGTAGCTCGCAGGGAAATGTCTTGCGAGCTACACGCCATACCCCCCAATTCATGCTTACAGTGTACTGCTTATATAGTTAGCAGTGCACTGCATGAAGTAGCATAAAATGGCTCTATCATGTCAAGTATTATAAAGAGCTGTCAAAACCACAGTTGTCTGTCTTGCTCTTGCTAATTTCTGTCAAAAGAGTCTTTCCATACAGATGGACCCACTGATAGCTACAAAACATGTGACATTTGAAGCATATTTGTACAGTTATTATCATCAGGGTTTGTATCGTTTTGCTCTTTGTTACAGCAATGGCACCAGTTCTTCCAGAATTGGGAGCATGGTGTGTGTCTATCCTTGAAAGCTTGAGCTCTTTCTCATTAACATCTCCACATAGGGAAAGAGATTTTATTTTATTTTTATTTTTTTTTGCATTAGCTTGGTACTGTCTTATAGCATCTAATTACTGTTCAATTGCCATTATATCCCTTATTTAAAAATCCTTGAAAAATGTATACATTCGCAAATAATGCACTAATAAACTGCTAACCAACATCCAGCATTGAATCCACCCCCATCACTGTACTACCACAGCCCTTATTAGCTTTACAATACAGTAAATCAACATCAAAACAATAGTAACCTAGTATCCACTGTATTCTTAGATCTCTCCAATGCCTTCGATATTGTCTCCCATCCCATCCCAAGCTCCTTTCTGCTCTCTCCGATCTTAATCTCAGCCACTCTACACTAGTGGAGTTTCAAGACTATCTAACCACTTGCCAGCAAGCAGTAAAATGGCAAAACACCTATCTCCCCTTCTACCTATCATATTTGGGGTCCCCAAGCATCCATTCTTGGATCTCATCTTATAAACATATTCACCATCCAACTCCACAAAGCTACCTGACATGCCATTCTAGTCCAGTATGCTGATGACTTCACTCTAATCTGCTCTGCCCCATCACTCCCTCAACTCCAGGAATTGACACAAGAGTCCTTTATTGCTGCAGAAACCTGGTTAGTCAACTGCAAAAAGGACCTCACCAATGACAGTAATCGCAAGAAACCACCTACTATCCACAATCCTCTATGCCTCCCCCATACTCATCAACCTAAACAAAGCAGACTTTAACAAACTAAACACCAGCTATAATAAAATAGGTAGGTTTGCTACTGACTCACCGTTCAGGATACATCACTGCATAGCAATCAAGCAACTACCTGCCTAGAATTAACCAACCTGCACACATATAATCGGCTTACAATAGCCCACCAAATTCTATATTATTCCGAAAGAGTTCTTGCTCTTCAATGCCATTCTACTCTAACAAATGCCTTTTAAGATCCACCAATAAAGCACTGGCTGACACAGGCAAAGCAACAATAGCTTCGGGGACTCCTTGTTTTCCACTCCTGTTGCAAAAGCAGGGAATACCATCCCCATAGATATGAGGACCACTGAAAACAAAAATAATTTCAATAAACTCCTCCGGTTCTATTTACATAGTTCTTGGTTATGTAATTGTTCTGACTCTGGGTAGCTTCACTTAATTAGATCATAACATACTTTAACCTTCTATGAAAGCTTGCAGTAACTCCTTTCTATACTGTTAATCAATGTGTGTTTACTGTACTAGTCACTGATGAATGTAACCAAATGACTGAACAAAATGTCCTTTCAACAGTATTGTTTATTGTAACACACTGTGCTCCTTATGGTATATTTACTTTTTGTCCTTTCTTGGCCTTGAAACTGTGCCTTATTAATGTTTTGACTCTATACTGTACTTTATTATCATGTGTATTATATTTACTGTACTTGCTGAACTAATCTTTGTGGAGATTTTCTCCCCAGGCCTGTGCTGAAAATGGGATCCATGCCGAGTCAGATTGTCCCAGTGAAGAAATGTAAAATAAATAATAAATAAAAATAAATAATCTGGGAGACCTGCCTTATCCTAAACATAAACTTTGTCATTCTTTGAATTTCTTTAGCCCTGCTGCCAAGACTGCCTCATTTCTCATCTATCTCTCTCATCATTTTCTCTGCTGCTCCCAGCTCATCCTCTGTGGAATACAAACAACGTTTATAGTCTGGTCAAAATAAATCATTTTTATTTGTGTAGTTGTGGGCACAGTTTTATTTTTTTTCATAGCAATATGTACACTAGGTGATTAATTACAATAACAATCTTCATTTGCTTGTAATGACTGGGAAGAACTATCTTAACCAATCAGTGAAACCAGGTCACACAAGGAAAAAGACTTATGTCTAATAAGTTTATCTGGTTAACTCCTGAAAAACAAATAATGAAATATATTTGTTTATCTTTTTATAACAAAATTTCATTAAATTAAAAAAGTTATCAGCGGCAAGCGTACACTCTCACATAGCGTACAGCACACACACACACACACACACACACACACACACACATGT
>NC_056733.1:1655350301-1655437801 GCF_019279795.1 Protopterus annectens | reverse complement strand
CCCTACTTGAATGTATCTGGAGTGGGTTGCAGTCCTGCTCTGAGGCTGAGAAGGGACTGCGAGGGTATATATGGCACAAATGTACTTCTTTTGTTTCTTGTCCAAGTTATCTGTGCAGCTTTATTCAAGCTTGTTCATAGGTTTTGAGGCCAATTACTGATGGCCGTTACTCCCGCTTATGCATGCTGTTATTACTGGTACAGGAGAAGGGGAGGCATAAGTAGCATGGAGGCATGGGTCTCACAGTCCAGATTGGTGGGGCCGAAATGAAATTTCTAAGGTAACTACAAGTCTTTCAGTCAGGTTGCGGTATGGTGTTGAAAGTTTGGTCATGTAAATTTGGCATTTATGAAAAAAAAAAAAAAAAGAGTGGTACATTTTCTGTCCAAGTGGCTGCGGCTCCTGTTTAGTCCTGAAAGACTGGAATGTGCTGGTTTTCGGCCCTTCCTCGGGGTAGTGATTGTTTCTACAATACCTGGGACAAGGTGGTTTCTTTAGAAAAAAAAAAAAGGGAGAATTAAGGGTTTTGGAAGTTTTCTGAGGTGGTGCTGTTGCCTGCCAATGCGGTCGGATCAGTGCCATGTGGGCTAGTTGCTTTTTGTTGGCTGTGCCACAAAGTACAGGGGCTCCTTTATTTGGTTTTCTTGTGCAGACCGAACTTCAGTTGTGCTTTGGATGGTTGCGGTCAGAACCATTGGTTGTCTCCTGTAGGCAATGTTGGTGAGGTTGGGTGGATTCAGAAAGGGGTCCAGTGATTTGAGTTGCACAGTGTTGGGGTAGAGATAGAAGCATTCACTGTTTTGAGTTTGTTTTTCCTTGGATGCAGGTTTGCTGCGGTTGGTGTGTGGAGCTTTCTCGTGCATAGTGGCTTGCTGTGTGATATGAGCACAAGTGATGTCCTTCCTTTTACTGTAAACTTGAATAAAGCAAAAACTTTTCAGCTTGGATGCTGGAAATATAGATTAATAGCTGAGAAGCTGGTATGGTCTCCGAATGGCGGGACAAGTGATGAAAGGAGTCTGTGAGCTGGAGTACTTTTAATAACCCTCTCCTGACACCTTAAAGGTTTTTGCATTAGTGGTTCATGTCTGAGGGTCAGAGCTTAACATCATTGCTTGTTGGAGGTTGGTCTTTTCTCCAGTCAAGGAGAAGAGGTGGATTGACAGGGGGGCAGGCAGTGCTGGTGATTCATGGGCTGAGAAACACTCAGCAATAATGGTTGCACTTGCTGCATGTGCTGTTGTTGCCTTAATGACTCGGTAATGCTGTCAGACGTTTGTTTTTGTTGATGCTCGTCGGGAAGCCCATGCTGCAGAACCTGCTATTTTTGTCAACATAAGTTGTTAGGGGTAATATTGGATGGTCCTTTGTTCTCCCATTGTTGTGCGGACCAGGACAATTTAATATCTTACTTGGCAATCTGTGGTCTGAAGCATTTATTGCATTCTTATTGTGTCGCTAGGCCTGACTGAGGAGTCTGGGGGGGGGGGGCATTTGACAACAGCCATGGATTATGTTTAGACTGCATGCCAAGTCGCTATGGCTGTTTTACATAATTTTATTGTCAGTAACTTGATGGACACTATTTATTAGCACTCACTGTGTTAAGTACTGAGACATTAGGTGAAAGCAGAATGCTCAGAGAGGACACAAAAGCAGGAGTTAATGCTAACATTTTGGAGGCAGGACATTACTGATCCCTAATGTGCCTATACCTTAATCTCTAACAATGAATGACCCCCTTTTTGACAGCCTCTGTGAATTCATGAGTATTTATAGAAAGTAAAACCACAAAATCCAAGTAAAAGGAAGAAAAGGCGCCAGAAGTCACCAATAAGAATAGAAAAAAAGTGCCTGGATAGCCATTTCCATGAAAACACGTTTATTGACAGGTATTAAGCACAGCACAGCACTCACTAACGCTGACCACAACAGTAAGCAGTACGTTTTCGGCCACAACTTCTTCAGATATACACAATCATTACTTTTAATTCTCTTTTACTTTTAGTGCACAGTGCCTAGACACTAACTGAATATAAATAAGCAGAAAATTAAATATCTGTTCTCCAACTCTATTTACTTGGCTTGTGCTACTTTTGGTGATTGTGGGTTGTACTGCTTCTGGCCATGATGATGGTTTAAGTGCCTTACTGTTTATATTGAAGGGCTGGTGTGATGGCAGCATTTTAGGAAATTGAATTTATAAGAGAATTTAAGAGGGATATCACATTCATTGGACAGTGTTTAAAAAAAAAAATTGGTGGTACAATGGGGTTGTAAGGTGACACGGTGGAATGCATTTGCCTCTGTATGGCTTCAGTGGCAGTGGGATTATCAGTTGTTCCAGGTGATGAGATTATGGTTTGTTGAAGTCTGAAGAAGCGTTCTGGGTAACGCGAAAGCGCTCACTGTTCTAAGCAATAAAGGAGATTTACTTTACCTCTTGTATTTAGTTTCTGGTTGGCTTCAATTGTCCTGGAGTATTACCTCTATTTTTTTGGATTTTTTTGGACTTTATTCTTGTATTTTGAGGTGATACCTTACCCTGTTGGTGTTTGTTTTATCAAAGATTATGGTTTGTTACCTTATCATAGGTGAAGGGTTAGGGGTTGTTTTCAATTGGTTGGAAATTGGCTTTTGTTAGTTATTTATAGGGCGAGGAATAATGAATTATGTCCAGTTTTATTAGGGGGATAGGTACATCGAATGATGTTTGACCTATTGCCTTTTTGGAGGTTAGTTTGCTGGAGTTTAATCAGAGAGGTGGAACAGCCTGTTTAGGCTGATGGGCGGTTCCACCTCTAGTGATGTATGTGCAATTCAGTAAGTTTGGAAGGAAAGTGAGCGGTTGCTCTGGTGGATAAGTTAATAAGCAAGCAGAGCTGCTTATTTGGATGGTGGTATAATTCTATAAATTGAAGGTGAGCAGGGTAGCGCTGCCTTGTAGTGCAAGGATAAGTGAGCAAGTGGGGGACACTGCTTATCTAGGGTGAGTGGTATGCTGCCCTTATGGTTATTTTGTCTTCATGGATGTTATCATCACCTGAGTCATGTTTTGGTTGAAATTTATAACTATTGGTTAATAATCATGTTTGTGGAAGTTTAGTAAAGGTCGTCAAATGTCATTCGGTGTTGTGTATTTATTGAAGTGGAACAGGACAACTAAATATATACAGATGCACACACACACACACACACACACACACACACACACACACACACACACACACACACACACACAAAGTAGACTTGGAGTAAAACCCACAGAATTAGTCTCAATGACTCTGTCAATAGTTCTGCACTGTCTGCTCTGTGAGTATCTTAACACAAATTATGCATTTTACAACAGGTTAAATAATGGAAAAAGATAAAAAACAGGTTGTTTTAATGAGGCTGAAAAAATGCATCAGTGGGATAAACTTAAGCCAGGAGCTTTTTACAGAAAGGGAGGCTCATATGATGATTGCTTTGCTTGCATAGGTGAGGTCTATGAGGTGTCAGGTTGAATTTTAGGCTGAAAAACTTCAGCCTTTGCCCACATACAACCAAGTCTTAAAAGTTCTATCAAATGCTAAAAAGCTTCATCAGTGTGTGCTAACAATATCCCTGGATTAAATAACATGAAGCATGATTTATCCACATCCGTAACAGCACTGTTCAGTTTCAGCTTCCATAATGGTTTAGTACCAAGTTAATGGAGAACAGTTACAGTCATTCCTCTGCATAAGGGAGGACATTTCACAGACCCAGGTAATTACAGACCCATAAGTCTGACCAGCCTTCTTTGTAAAGCCCTGGAATGACTGATTGTGGAACTAATAAATCAATACATTTTTTAACCTCTAACCACTGTAATCATCTCAAACTGGATTTGTCAAGGCCAGATCATGCTTACTCAACCTGGTGGATTTCTGTCAGAAGGTCAACAAAGCAATTAATGAGGGCAAAATGGTACATGCACTGCTTACCTCAACCTGGCCAAATCTTTTTACACAATCCCCACTAAGGCATAGTAGAAAAGCTAAATAAACTGGTAATAAACCCTTGTATCACCCACTGTATTGCCAACTGCCTCAAAGATAGGACTCAGGAATTAAAAATAGGGGAAGTTACCCCTACAAAAAGACCAGTCACCACTTGAGTCCCACAGGGTTCTGTTCTGGGATCACTCCTGCTTGGCATCTACATTTCTGAAGTAAAGGCAAACACCAACAGGCTCTGGGTGACTTTGCCCAAGGTTTGTCCCAAATAAATAACTGGTGTGAAAATCATGGACTGAAACTAAATGCCAAAAAATACTTATTGCATCCTTTAAAAAGTCATCTATCTCAAGGAACTAATACATTAGCAATACAACCTTTAGAGCTGACCCAGTTGTTTAGGGTTTGGGAACTTATGTGGACATTGACCTAACTTTTGACCAACATGTGTCCATTGTTGTAAGAAAGTCCTTCTATTTTGCACAACTTATACATAAAATGAGTGTGTTGTGATTTAGAGATGTCATTGTCCCTCTTTGCTCAACCCTCATTAGGCCAGTCATTGAATATAATGTCCCCTTTGGCATGTATCTGTCCAGATAGATGCAATAATTGGAATGCCCACAGAGATAATTTATGAAAAGGATACAAGGCCTAAACAACATGTCTTACACTAGCCAACTCAGAGCCCTGTCACTATACTTAGTATCCTACAGACTGCTAAGAGGTAACAATTGTCTGGCATACAAGGTATCCTCCAACCCAATACTGATGGATTTGCTACATATCAGCAGGTCACATGGCATCAGGAATACTCATTCTAGGGATATAAACCTCTTCTGCAACATCAACAGAATGGTTTAGCAGAACAAGTATACTTCACAGAGGATACTGCTGCTCTGATACAGTCTTCCCATTCACATAAATTAAAGTTCATCCCCATTCATATTCAAGAGCAACTTGGATATATAGATGGGAATCAGAAAACTTACCCCAGGATTGTACCCTGTACTACTACTAATGGACAAAGGCAGCTCCTAAATGCTTTATTCCCTCCTTCTGTCCCTCAAATTATCCATGGTATGATCCCATTTATTTTCATTGGGGGTAATATATAATTATTGATGATGGGATGGGTAAGGCCAGTTTTTAACCAAATTTCAGGCACAAAAAAGGAAATTGGTTAGGCTTAAAATGGCCCTCTAGGCCAGCTAGCCTATTACTTACTTATATACCTGTGAGCCTATGTTAGACAGAAGGCTAATATGAAACCTTTTGCATAAGATTACATCTCAATTAGATAGAGACGGGGTTGTTTTGGATGGAGACTTTAGAGGGAACAATTGAATAGAGATGCTATTCAAACATGTGGTCTTAAAACTCAGAGATTGCGTGGTTTACCTTTTATTTAAATGTTTACTATTTCAATATTTAACTACTTATAGTTTGTTGTCTGTGAATAGTAATAACTTAGGCTTGATTGATAAGCATATGCAATCATTTTTAGTCTTGTTTTTCCCATATTGTTAAGATCATATGGCTAATTATACTTCCTCTGATGCACTGTATATGAAATGCATTTCTATCAATGCAAATTGTATGAGTAATAGTTGTAAAAGTGGGAGTTTAAACAAATATTTAAAAATGTTTAATGCCAAGTAGTTTTCTTACAGGATGCACATTTATTACAACACTATATTAATAGACTTAATACAAATATCTCTTCATACTTGCTACTTCACATTATAAGCAAAAGAAAGTGATGTTGCAATTTTATAGAAAAATTCTGCATTAATGCCTGAAATCATGAAAATATAGCATGATAAACCTGAAATGTTATGTCTAGCATATTTGGAATTAGATGGGAGAATATACAATCTAATCTTTATTGGATTCCTGAATTAGGAGTTAAAACATTTAAACAGCAGTTTGAAGAGATTATACAATATTCTAAAAGGAGGACAATTGTACCTGGTGAATTTAATTGTAATTTGAATGATTGTGACAATATTAATGACATATAAATAAGTTTTCTGAGGCAAGTTTATTATTCTTACACATTTTTGCATTGACATGGCACTCAGTCTAGAATAGAAAAAGTATATATTTCAAGTGATATAATAGCAAAATTAAATAAAGTTAAAGTTGTTTCATGTCCAGTATCTGATCATAATGCAATTACATTTAAATTGAAAATGAATGTGAAAAAAGTACTTATGTTAGTAGAATTCCTTCATACGTAACTAACCTGAAAGATTTTAAAGAATTTTATAGCAAGAAAATTCAATCCTATATAAATGTAAATTTAATCAAAGATATATCTGAGATTTATGTGTGAGAGTCTTTAAAAGCATATCTATATGGTAATAGTATTGGTATATTATTAAGAAAGAAACAATGGGATGAAGAATTATTAGCCCTACAAATGAAAGTAGATAAACTTAATTTGGATATTCAAAAAGGTAATAAAAATTTATTAAAAGAACTTGAGATAAATAAAAAAATATATTTAGAGCCATTACATCATAAAACTAAGATTAACTTAGAGAAGATTAAAATGCGTTTTATTTATGAATCCTAAACAAAATCACTGTAAATTAGCGAATAGAACAAAGAAGATTATTAAATTTAATCAAATAAAATAAGTTTGTATTTCTGGAACTAAAAAGAGATTTCAGATTTAAAAGCTATCTTAGAGATATTTAAAATATAACTTCATTCAATTAGTTGTTATAACCCAATAAAAGAACCACAAGGTATAATAAAATCATTTTTTATAAAACATATCCTAAATAAATTCATAGAAGATCAGATAAAATTAATAGATAAGCCTATTTTAATGTCTGAAATTAAATCATAAATGAATAAATTAAAATTAAATAAAGCTCCTGGAAGTGATGGTATTAATCATGGAATTTATAAACCATTACCTAAGGAAGGTATGGCAATATTGTTGAGTGTTTACATTAGTTAAAGAAGCTAAAACTATGCCTCATCTTGGAAAAATACAGTATTTTTTCTCAATATTTAAAGGTGGATAACGATGGAAAATAATGTTCATCTTATAGACCAATATCCCTATTAAATGTAGATTTAAAGATGTTTATGGTAATATGTGCAAATAGAAGTAAACAGTTTCTACCTTTGCTGAATGATGAAGATCAGAGTGGTTTCATATTGAATATAAACTCATATGATAACACTAAAAGAGTACTTATAATGATTGACTATATGAATACTACAAAAGGAGGATTGACTGAAGTATGTCTAGACATTAGTAGTGCCTTTGATTCAGTCCATTGGGATTATTTGAGGTTGGCTTTGGAGAAATGTTTTTTCACATGATTTTATCCAATTAATTAGATTGTTACATGACAATTCTTTAGCTTATATAATTATTGGATCATATACTTCTAGGCCAACTACAATTGCTAAAGGTTCTAAGCAAGGATGTATATCATCATTGTTATTATTTGCCTGGTCACAGAAACATTTTCAATTTGTATCAGATCAAATGCTAACATCAACGGTATACAACTTAGTAATCATTTGATTTCTAAAATTCAGTTGTTTGCAGATGATAAATGATTACAGCAGCTTGTTGCAAGTTTTATTTGAGACAATGAAACTCTTCCAAAGTATTTCTGCCTTTAAATTTAATGATAATAAAATAAGATATCTCTTATAAATTGTAAAAAAAAAAAAAAAAAAAAACACAATATGACTAAGAAATGTATTTCCCAATATATGGTTTCAGACAATAGAATTAAATATCTGGAGGGATTATCAAATGATATTATTGAAATATAATAATAGATGAATATTTTTTTACTATGGAAGATAGGTTTATTTTAATCAGAATGATTATTTTCCCAAAAATGTTATACTTTATACAAGCTACTTTTCTTCCTCTTCTAAAGAATATATACACAAGTTTAATAAAATATGTTGAACTTTTATTGGTACCCCAATAAACCTAAAATAGAACTAAATCATCATCTAAAGGATTGGATAATAAGTGGAATTGGCCTCCCAGGTATAGAAATGTATGCTTTATCAACCATTATGAATAAATTAATATTATCACACTCAAAATGGATGAGGAAAAGGCGCCTCACAAATAACTTCACCAATATGAAAAAAACTAAGCACCTGGAACCACTGTAGGCAGGAACTCCAACTTAATTATACTCCTATATAAGGGGTCGGTTTAAACTATTGTAGCATTTGCTGATTAAGTTACATTGTTAACAAAAAACGCGGTGAACAAGTTAAGCGTTTTTTGGTTTTATTCGTGTGTTAATAAAGTTGGAGTTTGTGCCTACAGTGGTTCCAGGTGCTTTGTTTTTTTTTTTTGCATTGGTGAAGTTATTTGTGAGGCGCCTTTTCCTCATCCATTTTGAGTGTGTTGGTCCAGTTTTTTCAGGATGGAGCCCGAGACGTCAGAGAAACGTGAACTTAAAAAAGCTAATGAGGTTGGTGAATTATGGAATGTCGTGGGACAACTTACACAAGCTGTCATGCTATTGAACAGTAATATTTCACAACTTCTTGATGTGCAGAGTAGTGGTTCATTGCCAGGCAACCATGAAGCCTTGCAAGAACTGTGTAATGACAGTGGCTTGTCAGAGGGAACCGGATGTGTTTCAATGGTTGGAAATGAAGAAGAAAACAACAATGTCGGAGATACAGAGGATATCCCAAATTTTTTTTAACAGCCAAGGGAGCAACATTAACTGTGTGACATTGCAGCAGCTTAAGGCTAGACCTAAAGAGAAATAGACAAATGTCTGTAGTCCACGAGTGAGTGAAACTCACGGTTCCAATGCAGGTAATTCACTCACTGATACACATAGTGGCTTTTCTTGGCAAGACTGGCTTATAGAGACTATTCAGTTTAATTCTAAAGATAACAGAAAGTCAGATTTGGACAGAGTCAATATATGCAATGAAAATATTAATATATTACATGATTTAATGTTAAAATACAAAACACTTCATCTTGACAACTTATATTTAAAGCAATGTTTATCACTTGAGATTATGCCTAAAGGGCTACGTGTAATTGTTTTATCATGGTGTGGATAAGAGGAGAAATGGCATAGGAGTATTCCTGAAGGAACAGTATGCTAAGAGTGTTTTGGAGGTGAAAAGAGTGTCGGAAAGAGTGATGTTTATGAAGCTGGAAATTGATGGTGTAATGATGAATGTTGTTAATGCATATGCTCCACAAGTTGGGTGTGTGATGGATGAGAAAGAAAAATTTAGGAATGAGTTGTATGAAGTGGTGATGACTGTACCCAACGGTGAGAAAGTGGTGATTGGAGCAGATTTCAATGGGCATGTTGGTGAAGGGAACAGAGGGGATGAGGACGTGATGGGTAGTTAGGGTGTTAAACAAAGGAATGCAGAAGGTCAGACAGTAGTGGATTTTGCGAAAAGGATGGACATGGCTGTGGTGAATACATATTTTAACAAGAGGGAGGAGCATAGGATGACATACAAGAGTGGAGGAAGATACACACAGGTGGATTATATCTTATGTAGGAGGACCAGTTTGAAGGAGATTGGAGACTGTAAAGTGGTGACTGGGGAAAGTGTAGTTAGGCAGCATAGGATGGTTGTTTGTAAGATGACGTTGGTGATCAAGAAGAGGAGGAGGAGTTTGAGGGTAGCACCAAGGATCAAATGGTGGAAACTGAAAAAGGGTAATTGTGAGGTGGAGTTCAGGAAAGAGTTAAGACAGGCACTGGGTGGCAGTGAAGAGTTACCAAATAGCTGGGTAACTACAGCAGAGCTAGTAAGGGAGACTGCTAGAAAAGTACTTGGTATGACATCTGGACAGAGGAAGGACGACAAGGAGGCATGGTGGTGGAATGAGGAAGTACAGGAGAGTATATAGAGAAAGAGGTTGGCAAAAAAGAAGTGAGATTGTCAGAGAGATGAAGAAAGTAGACTGGATTATAAGGAGATGAGGTGCATGGCAAAGAGAGAGGTGATGAAGGCAAAGGATAAGGCATATGAAGAGTTGTATGAAAGGTTGAACACTAAGAAGGGAGAAAAAGACCTGTACCAATTGGCTAGACAGAGGGACCAAGGTAGGAAAGATGTGCAGCAGATAAATGTGATAAAGGATAATGAGGGAAACATACTCACAAGCGAGGAGAGTGTGTTGAGCAGATGGAAAGAGTACTTTGAGGGGCTGATGAATGAAGAGAATAAGAGGGAGAGAAGGCTGGATGACATGGGGATAGTGAATCATGAAGTGCAACGGATTAGTAAGAAGGAAGTAAGGATAGATATGAAGAGAATGAAGAATGGAAAAGCTGTTGGTCCAGATGACATATCTGTGGAAGCATGGAGGTGTTTAGGTGAAATGGCAGTGGAGTTTTTAACCAGATTATTTAATGAAATTTTGAAAAGTGAGAGGATGCCTGAGGAATGGAGAAAAAGTGTATTGGTACCGATTTTTAAGAATAAGGGTGATGTGCAGAGCTGTAGTAACTACAGAGGGATTAAACTGATCAGTCACATCATGAAGTTATGGGAAAGAATAGTGGAAGCTGGGTTAAGAATGGACATGATGATTAGGGATCAGCAGTATGGTTTCATGCCGGGAAAGAGCACTACAGATGCGATGTTTGCTCTGATTGTGTTGATGGAGAAGTACAGAGAAGGTTAGAAGGAGCTGCATTGTGTTTTTGTAGACTTAGAGAAAGCATATGACAGGGTGCCTAGAGAGGAGTTGTAGTATTGTATGAGGAAGTCAGGAGTGTCAGAGAAGTATGTAAGAGTGGTACAGGATATGTACGAGGGTAGTGTGAGAGCAGTGAGGTCTGCGGTGGAAGTGACAGATGCTTTTAAGGTGGAGGTGGGATTACATCAAGGATCAGCTTTGAGCCCTTTCTTATTTACAGTGGTGATGGACAAGTTGACAGACAAGATCAGACAGGAGTCCCCGTAGGCTATGATGTTTGCAGATGACATTGTAATCTGTAGTGAGAGTAGGGAACAGGTGGAGGAGACCCTGGAGAGATGGAGATATACTCTTGAGAGAAGAGGAATGAAGGTCAGCAGGACTAAGACAGAATATACTTGTGTGAATGAGAGGGAGGATAGAGGAATGGTGAGGATGCAAGGAGTAGAGGTGACAAAGGTGGATGAGTTTAAATACTTGGGATCAATAGTTCAGAGTAATGGTGAGTGTGGAAGAGAGGTGAAGAAGAGAGTACCGGCAGGATGGAGTGGGTGGAGAAGAGTGTCAGGAGTGATTTGTGACAGACAAATACCAGTAAGAGTGAAAGGGAAGGCCTACAAGAGGGTAGTGAGACCAGCTATGTTATATGGTTTGGAGACAATGGCACTGACAAAAAGGCAGGAGTTAGAGCTGGATGTGGCAGAGTTAAAGATGTTAAGATTTGCACTGGGTGTGACGAGGGAGGACAGGATTAGGAATAAGTATATTAGAGGGTCAGCCCAGTTTGGAAGGTTTGGAGACAAAGCCAGAGAGGCAAGATTACGTTGGTTTGGACATGTGCTGAGGAGGGATGCTGAGTATATTGGGAAAAAGATGCTAAGGATGAAGCTACTAGGTAACAGGAAAAGAGGAAGGCCTAAGATAAGGTTTATGGATGTGGTGAGAGAGGACATGCAGGTGGTTGGTGTGACACAGCAAGATGCAGAGGACAGGAAGAAATGGAAACAGATGATCCACTGTGGCAGCCCCCAATGGGAACAGCTGAAAGAAGATGATGATGAAAACCATATAAAGGGACTTATCACTATTTGTACGCAGTTCTTATGTTATCTTTTTAATGTGCTAAACAGGTAATTTGTATGTATAAATACTTATCACATGGTGACAAAGTATTTGATTGTGGTATTAAAGTTCTAAAAATTGAAAGTCTAATAAAGATATTGGGGAAAATTTTGCATAACGTTTGACTGTTATGCATCTCTCATGAGATCTTTTACTCTAGGTGTGGCTGCATGACTGCGACTATTTTAAGAGTTTGCACTCATCACTTCTATTCCTTCCTACAAAACAACTACTTGTCATTATTCTTGTCAGACAGTTAACAGATTTTAGCATATTGCAATCTTTTTAGATTGTAGCTTTCTTTTCTGTGAGGCTGTCTGATTATTGGATGCCCAAGATTCTGTTTCTGCAACTTTTCAGTGCTCTAGGTATATGAGTTTAGTAAGGACTTACTTGTTGCATCACCTGTGTCTTCTGTTTTATTTTTTCCCCTGCCATTTGATGCACTCTATGTTTTCTATCAAATTCTGGTGCTTGTCATTTTATAAAATCTTTCAGCCTCTTGCCTGAGTAACTTGTCATTAAGATTATCTTGATGTTGACTCCTCTGGTCAAAACACTGTTCCCCTCTCCTGGAAGTAATTTTCTTTTCAAAATGAAGAGAAGGGGTCATAAGTCACAAACACATTTGAAAGACTGAAATCAGAAAAGAATATTGTAGAGGATGTTTAGAAGAATATATCTCATTACATTGGAGAGTATTGAAGTAAGCCACGGTGGTGCAGCAGTAGCGTTGTCGCCTCACAGCAAGAGGTTCTCCCATTTGATTCTCGGCTGGAGCACCTTCTGTGTGGAGTCTGCATGTCCTCCCTGTGGGTCGAGTGGCATTAGAAAGACATGCGTGAATGGGTGTGCCTTCGTTGAAGGTTGGGCGTCGGGCTGGCACCTTGGCACAATAAAAATCGACTGCCAATCATTAACGGACTGGAGTTCTGCTGTGGCGACCCCTAACCAGGAAAAGCCAAAAGAAAAACAACAACAACAACACTGCAGAGTATTGAATGAAGCATTGGTTACAGATGATATAGGACATGCAAACAAGAATATAAGAGATGGTGATTCAACTGAATTTTAAAATATGTAAGTTAAAAAGAAGTTCATAGATTTAAATTCTTTTTTGTTGTTTTTACTGAATGTTCAAGAACATTGTCACTTTCCTATGTGAAACCAATTTTCTACTGCTGTATCAAGAGTTTGCATGCCTAATTTCTAGCTATTTCCAAACTAAGCTTTTTTGCATATAATACTTCCAACAATGTCCTGTATATCAGCAATTGTACTGTACAGTGCCAGCATGCATTATTATCTAATGAATGCCTAAACTCAACCAATTAAAAAGACAATTGCCTTTACCATGTTGAAACACGTCTTGGTCTCAGTTATAGAGGTCATGTACACTGCAGCAGATAAGAACAGAAGCATAGTTAAGGTGGGGGCAAAGGTGCAGCCACCTCAGGCACAAGCTGTTGGGAGGAGATCATCAGATGCCAAGGTAGTGCAGCATCAGAATTCATGTCTCTACTGGAATTTCTTAATATAGGTACTGAAGTGAATTCCAGTTTTGCTTTTAATTTGTCAGCACTGAAATGCTTGCTTTATCACTGCAAATGTGGTATAAGTTCTAGCAAGCCACTCTTTAAAGCGATGAAGACAGAGGATCATGGAAGATCTGACCTGGTCCTTCCTATATTGCCGAGTACTAAATCAGGGAACTGACATGGACCTTTTGCTGTTTTTTTCATTTTTTTTTTTTGCTCTTCATCTTAGAAATGTGAGGCACCACATCATGAAGTGATACTGGATGCTATATTACCCAGATATGACTCTGTATGAGAGTTTGATGACATAGGTATATGATAACCAGGCATAGAAGTTTGTCATCTTTTTCTATAGAAGTCTGCCATTACATGAAAAGTACAAAAACTGAGGGTCTATATTACATTATCAAAGTTTCAAAAACTTTGAATTTGATATGGTTGACACCATATGATTAACGTCTAGAAACACTGAAAATGTAATAAAACACAACAACCTACAAAAACAAATCATTTAAATGCCCTAAGCAGGGAGGCAAGCCCTCCTGCACCACCCAAACCCCTCGCTACTTAAATATACCAACTCCGAGATTGCACTACAGTGCAGAAAAGGGAAATCTTCCCTTTCCGTTCTGTACAGAGATCTCCGTTAGAAGATTTGAGGTTTCAAGACTTCGATCATATGATGTCGACCATATCTGATTCGGAGTTTTAAAATTTCGATCTTCTGATATAGAGCCAAAACTGACACTATCTTAGAATAGAAGTAAAACACCTTTTGCTTGCAAGCTAGCAGTCCTGCATGTCTGTATTTTAGTACTGGATGAGAGCTATTATTTCTATAAATTACAATAATGTTTTGAATATGATGTTTCAATTGAAATTGTGGTTATTTTCCAGTTCAGTTTAAACTGTCACCTGAAAAACATGAATGAACTTATTAAATAGCTTCATAAAATGCAAAATAGGTTTTGAAAAGGGGTATTATATTAATTGCCCATGTGCCATACACTACATACTGCAAATATGCTAAAGGCATGTAGGAAATTGAGCGTGGTATAATTATTACTTAAAGTTGAAATAAGTTCAGGTATGTCTCTCTCACTAACATAAACACATGTAGATTTTAATTTATCTCATCCTTCAGGTGGTTGCATATCAAGAATAAATGTAATTAATTTAAATTTGCAAAAATGTATTAAACTCTATAATGTTTGATGCAAAACCAATTGCTTACATCTTGTTAAAACTGACCTTTTGAACAAGGCTAATGATAACTGCAGCTTGTCTGTTTTAAAACATCCTACTTAGTTTAAAAGTAAGAATTAACAAATTCATTAACTATAAATAGAAACAGCTGTTTTACTGAAGTCCAGCATTCACAGTGCATCTAGGGATGTTTTCTTATGTTACAACTGTTAATGCCCAACTTAAAAAAAAAAAAATATATATATATATATATATATATATATATATATATATATATATATATATATATATATATATATATATATATATCCCATCAAATTTGGTAGCACTCTTGCTTAATGGGCAACTGGTAAACTTTTCTGTGGCATGCACTTTGAAATATCTTTGTTGCTATGGCATAGATGCTCCATGTTCCATCATCAGGCAGTAAAATGGCGCTGCATAACTCACCCTTCTCTAGACCTTTTTGCTTTCTTTATTCTGTAAGAAATTCAAAACATGAGAATTTTTTTCATCTACCTTTCCATCTTCTAAATGCATCTAGGAACTAATTTTTTTGCCTAAAAATAGACAATACACATGTGCACTCCTGTCAAAAGCTTTTAGGTACACAAAGTGGCAGTAGATTATAGTATGCATGCACACACACACATCTCCTGATATTGCACACAACACTCCAGCACAAGAAAGACCCCCATCTAACACTAATTAAGATAACTATGACCTCACTTCAATGTAAAGTGCAGCAGTAAATCTCTTTAAATACTCATCCATAAGCTGACTGTGACTCTCCAATAAAGATTAACAGTCTGGCTGATCTTCCTTAACTGTGGAGGTTGGAGTAGTTGTGTTTTCATCACTTTGTACTGCAAAGATACTTCCTGGACTTCATCTTAACCCTTTTTGTGGAATGTATTTGGGTGATAAGTCAGTTGCTTGTTGACTTGCTATCTTTGGTGAAGCTTGGGGAACCTTTAGCAGTTGTCAACTCTTAAACAATATTGCCATCTACGCAATTAACATCCTGCAAAGGTGACATACTCCTAACATGAAAAAAAAAAAAAAAAACATATATATATATATATATATATATATATATATATATATATATATATATGTGTGTGTGTATATATATATATATATGTATATATATATATATATATATATATATATATATATATATATATATATATATATATATATATATATATATATATATATATATATATATATATATATATATATATATATATATATATATATATATTTATATATATATATATATATATATATATATATATATATATATATATATATATATATATATATATTATATATACACACTGGTTCATTACATAAGACCGAAAACCCATAATATCAATGCCCATAATCCCGAGACCAGATACCCGAAAGATGAGAAGACCGGAAGACCAGAAGCGCGAAATTTATAAGCCCAAGCACTAACTAAACATACACCACACACATGCATATATGCACACCTTCACCCAAAACTCAAACACACAAACCTACACTATATACAAGTAGGGAGGCTAACCTCGCTGCACCCCCATGTGGGGGCCGCAGCCCCCCCACCCCCCTACTTAAATATTCTAACAAAAAGGTCGCACTACACAGACAAACACACAAAAACACCACCACACACCTACATTCCCCTTGCACACACACATCACAATCACAACATACACGCACATACTAAAACCCCTAACCGACACACTCAAACATAGATACTTACCTGACCTTCCACCTATTCATTCACAAACTGCAACACCAGAAGCGCTACTTCAACATCTCTGAACTTTGGGATTTTGAAATTCATGCTTCTGGTCTTTCGGTATTTAGGGGTTTCAGCTATATGGTCTTGAGATTTTGAAAGTCAATATTTCAAAATTTCAAGATTATGTAGTGAACCCATATATATATGTATATATGTGTGTGTGTGTGTGTGTGTGTGTGTGTGTGTGTGTGTGTGTGTGTGTGTGTATGTGTGTGTGTGTGCATAATCCCATGACATCATTTGAAATGTGCCAGCTTCAACCTCTCATATGACTAATATCACAAAGTAAAATATATCAACAACAATCTGTCATGCAAATAACATAACAATATTGTAGCTTCTACACTGCTCATCATAATTAGGGTAGATATTTAATTGTGGAACCTTTATATAAATTTAAATGATACTTGGCTTTCTTTAAACTTGCATGTCCTAAAAACCTCTGAAGGGATATGTTTACCTCTGTCCTGAGTTTATTCATAAAGAAAATGAAACAACCACAAAAACAAAATAAAAGAAAAAAAATAAAATCTAACCTGCTCATCATCAAAGACAGGGCCAATATTACCACCAATGCCCTATATGTAAATGAACTCTATAATTTTAAATATTGTCAATAAAAATCTGTATGTAATTGTGAGAAGCATGAAAACCTTAAAGCCTGGTATTGCTAAATCATTTACCCTTTAATGATATACTATAAAAGTTATAGTGGAATGGCAAATGTAATGCAAGCCCAGGACACGAATTATGCCACAGAAATTCATTTCAGCATATGTAATGAATCTCCAAAACTTATTTTCTACTACTTCTATCTTTTTTTTTTTAATTGTCCTGAAAGTGGATGTTAACAACATATTTCTTGACCTTACATTCATGTGAATGTGGAATACTGTATCTCTTAATGTAGTTCATATGGGCAATTGTGCAATAATCTCTGACAACTTACAGTTTCAAAAAAATGTGTTACAGACCCTTCAATGTGAGCAAAGATTAATACAGATTTTATTTATTCATTTATTCTAACTGAGGAATGTCTAACAAAAAAACTAACCACAAATTAAAAAGAAGCCCCCGTACAAAACAAACCTCTTAAATAAACACACTACATTCACATCCTCTTTTAAATGTATTATTAATAATTCGTCTTTTCTATTTTTAAGTTATAGAATCATCTACAAATCTCTCTGGAGATTAATATCAAGTAAAGCAAAAGTTACACTTCTATTCCCTAAGTAAACCTCAAATAGTAATTCAATGGACCAAATCTATTCCACTCCTCTCTTTGCCTGTCATGAAAGTAGGTTTATGAATGCAAGCCTAATAGCCATACACTTCCTATCTGGCAATCATGTTTCAACTTTATTCAAATAAAAAGGTTCACTATAAAAAACAAACTCTGTGCCCTTACCTGGCTGTGGGTAAAAAGTTCTGAATCCAATTAGCTGCCTCAGTGAACTGACATCATGAGGTAAAGCAGCAGCCATTAAATACTGCACTAACATCAGTTGAAAAGGCTGCACTCCTCTGTTAGGTGTGAGAGCAGGGTGGTCTTTGGCATAGACCTTGTATGTAGCTGACCTTTTGATTTTGTACAATCTTATTATTAGCAAGTTGAACAAGTTAGGTAATTATAACAACATGAATTGCTTGAGAAATGATTGAATGACAGGGCAAAATATTTTTTGAATGAAAAAAGCAGCTGTTTTCTATAATGCTGTAAGGTTCTGTCTATGACACAAAATTTTTCAATGTGGATTTCTAAAATATTGAACAAAATGCTAATTGAATTAACCTCTTTGCAGCTGACATGACAAGGTGGATACAAATGTGGTAGCAATGTTGTCTGCAATGTACCATAAAAGCAATGCAAAGTTTAACTAAAAGGGTAAAAAATGCAGTTGGAATTAATGGGAACATGTAAATTTCTAAATTTTTGATAGAGTAATTCTGGTATACATTCAATGATCGATGTATTTAGTATTAGATTTACAGCATAAATAAGGCTATTTGAAAATTTGCTGCTAATTAATCCTCTGTTAAAGGATACAGCATTGTATTAAGAGTATAATGTTTTCCTGGATGTTGGAAGATCATCTAAATTCATTACATGGAGAGGTAATTCATCCCAGAGTCTTGCAGTCCTGAAATGAAAAAAAAGAGCTTTGATGTATTATATTCAGAAAAATAAACCAAATGGTTATTATTCCTTGTATTCAGATTACATGATGGAAATGATACATCCAAGGTTTCTGCAAGTACTTTATTATTTATGCACCTGCACATTAAAGTAATGTCTCCCATCATCCATCTATATCCAATAAAATAGACAGTGAGGATCTTTAATCCTTTCTTGTAAAGCAATTGACAATTATAATCTGTCTTGTTAAAGAGCTTAGTACTCTTTCCAACTCTTTCATCTGTGAGATGGTATTTATACAAAATTACCAAGGGTACTCCAGAAGCGGTCTAATAACTACTTTAAAGATTGGTATCAATAAATCACTTGACTTACTTGTTATATATCTTAAAACATTTTAAGTGTACCATGTGATCTTATTAAATGCTCAGCTGCTTTTCAAAGGATAATTAATTCTCCATTGTGATACTCAAATCTCTAGTACTTTCCACCACTATTAAGATATCATTATCCAAAGAATATTAGGGGTCCGAATGAAGAGATGATAAATCAGCAAACAAAGGAGAGTAGTATTGCTAGAACTGAATTCATCCTCAGGTCTTGGTGAGTACTTTCTCAAGGTGGACCCTGTTTTTCACAAAATCTCACCAAGGCGACACTGATATATAGAATTTTTGTTTATATAGCATATATCATGGACAGAAGCAGGTTAAAAAATAAAAAAGATAGCTGGGTGCACAAGACGCAGGATAAAAAAGTGTCCAATCCTGGTAGGTGCACTGGTGCCAGGACTGAAAAAAATGACAGTGTAGAATTCTCAAGGCACGGAAACATGCTCACAATGGGGCTAGGCCAGGCTCAGAGGGAGGATGCCTCTCCCCCCCATTGTAGAAGGAAGTAGCAGTCCACAAAAATCACAAAAATTGATAGGCCAAACAAGAGCCATACAGATGATAGAGTGGACTACTGAGGTATTAAAGATAAGAAAGAAATTATGTATTGTTACTATTATGCAAGAAGCCTAGAATTTCCAGGCAGAAAATATAGAAAGAAATATACTTTCACAAGAAAGAACTGTCATAAGCTTGAAATGCAAATGTGTGTTCAATAATACAATAGATCCATGAAAAGCATTATATAGACCATGAAGCCGTGGGTTGTTTGTAAAAAGAAATGACTGAGGAAGTGTGAAAATATAAAGAACAAAATCCCGAGACTTTTGAAAGTTATAAAACAGAAATATGGATGTGGGACAGAAAGAGAGATCAGATATGGTGTAATATTTATATAAAGAAGAAGGCCAAATTAATCAACACAAAAAAGGCAGACACAAAGATATTCAAAGAGAAATACAGCCAAAGACATCCAAATGTGGAAAATTTCACAATAAAAAATAAGATCACAAGGCAGGAAAGTAGAACAGAACATTAGTCAAGTAGAAGTTAAAAAAAAATAGAAGTTGAAGTTATGGAATACTTGTGAAGTAGAAGAATTTAGTGTAGAAAGTCTGACACAGGTTATATCACAGCAAGATGGAACAATGAGTTCCCAAAGTAGGGAGAAACAGGAGGAGTAGGAGACACCCGAAGAAGAAATATGGCCATGGGAAGAAAAAGAGATTTAATATGGTGCAATATTTATACAAAGAAGAAAGCAAAACTAATCAATAAAAAAAGAGCAGCACAAAAGATATGTGAAGAGAAATATAGGCAAATGCATTCGGATATGGAAAACTTCACAATGTAAAAATAAGAAAACAAAGAGGAAACGTAGAAAAGAGGATTAGTAATAGAGAAGTTAAAAGAGATAGAAACTGAGGTTATGGATTACCTGGGAAGTGAAAGACTTATTGTAGAAAATTTAACTCAGATAACATTGCAGCAGGATAGAGCAATGGACACCAAAATTAAGGAGAAACCAGTGCAGCTGGAAGCATCTGATCAGTTGCCATATGAAGAGACTATAGGGCCTTCCATAGGAAACCAGCATAGATATTCAGTTGGAGATGGTCAGCAAGGAAGGAAAGTGTGGCAGCTCTGACACAGTCAATGTTGTGAGTGACAGGCCAGTGAGTTCCCATATGGAAGAACAACGGATGTCACAGGATGAAACTGAAGAGAATCTGCCACAGGAAGATGCTCTGGGACTTTCTATAGAATGCCTGTAGAAAATGGAGAACAAAGAAAGTGTTGCAGTTTAGAAGAAAATTAACTAAGACAAGAGTTGCTTTATTTAAAAGATAAGGACAGACATATCAAGATCAATGAAAGAAATATACAATAGAATGTCAATAAAACCCAAAAAGTTTGAAGTTTTATAAAACAAATGAGCACAGTAATTAGGACTGCCCATAGCGATTGATGTGATATAACAGAAGTAAAGAGTATATATTACTGTGCAGTAAAACTAATAACAGGTAACGTCTTACCACAAGAACACATAGTAGTAAGGGAGAAGAAGGGGAGAAACCGGATGCCATCATAGAACTATTGAACAGGGAAAACTATAAAGCAACTAACACAAGAAGTGTGACTGTTAGAAGAGTATAGAAGAGGGAACAGATCAACAAAAGTACTCAGAAAGACATGATAAAAGCAATACGCAGTATTAAATCAGATCAGGATCTATTGTGCACTATTGCAAATAATAAATTAAAATATCAGCACAGGAAGAAAATCTTAAAAGATATGTAGATAAATATGAAGGTAAAGTACAACATAAGCGATTTGTTGATGACCTATAAAAGTTTTACAGAGAATTAAGAAAAAAGTCAAAAGGAATTGAAACACCACCAAAAAAGGAAGAAACAGATACATTTTGGAGAAATATCTATGAAGATCCTAAAACAAAGATGCTAAATGGATAGAAGACATAAAAAAGGAATAAGAAGTTCAAATGTACAGGATATGAAATGGGATGAATTAACTGCGAGAGAGAGATTGAAACAAAGTTAAGAAAAACTCCTAATTGGAAAATCCTAGACCCAGTTGCCGTACCTAACTTCTGGATAAAAGTATTAACATCTCTGCCTGAGGATTTAGCCATGAGTAACAACTATTTATATGTGCACCCCAAACAGACAACAGCCTAGTTAACAACAGGAAAGACAATGATCCTACTTAAGAGTGAAAATGCAAGCTATCCTAAAAACTATAGACCAAATAACTTGCCTTCCAGTGACATATAAACTATAAACTGGAACTGATGCTGACAGAGTTTAGTCATTTAGAAGAAAACTCAATCATGGCACTAGAATAAAAGGGTAATAAAAGAAAGTCATATGAATCAAGGACCATTTGTTGATAAATAATGTCTTAATTGAGAACTATAAAAGGGAAAAATCTAAGAATGGCATGGATAGACTACAAAAAAAGCATTTGACAGTATCCCACGTTCATGGATAAGAATGCTTAAAAATACACCCTACACTGATCAATTACATTATGGTGACCATGAAACAGTGGCAAACCACTTTGCAGTTAAGCCACGATAAAGGACAAATTATTATTCCAGGGATGAAAATTAAAAGAGGGATATACCAGGGTGACTCTCTGTCACTGTTGCTCTTTTGTCTTATCCTTAACCCATTAAGCTGTCTGCTTAACAGATTAAGTCATGGTTACAATTTGGCTCCCAGAAAACAACAAAGTGTAAAGATTTGTCATCTTCCTTTTGTAGATGTTTTATAACTACAGAGTTCATCATATTAGGAACTGAAAATACAACTGCAAGTGGTCAAACTTTTTTCAGATGATATAAGAATGTCATTTGGTCTTGATAAATGTGCAAATGCAACCTTTAAAGCAGGAAAACTGCAGCACCAATAAAACAATCAGGTTGGGGCAAAAATGTGATATTAAAAAAAAAACTTGAGCAAGAGGGAGTGCATAAATATTTGGGAAATGAAGGATCAACAATAAAATATGAACAAATTTGAATAAAAAATATTTCAGAAGACTTAAATCAATACTGAAAACAGAGTTACCATCTAGGAACAAGGTACAGGCTATAAATCAATTTGCTCTTCCAGTTCTAACTTACTGTTTTGGAATGACTGACTGGCCCACAAGGTGTTGGATAGGTTGGACAGGAAAAGAAGAAGGATGCTTCATACTTTTCAAATGATTTATAAAAATCAGTGCATACCAAGACTATATATTCCCTTTTCTGAAAGAGATGTGGGCCTTCTTAAAACTGATTACATGTATAGGTCTGCAATCACGGGACTGCATACATATCTGCTGACATCACAAGACCAAAATGTAGTGAATGTTTTGAAGCATGAGGAGAACACGTCTAAGAAGACTTCCATGCTTAGTTTAGCAAAAGAATATTGGTGCCAAGTGGGAATGTACATCAAAAAAGAAGTAGACAAAAATATGGCAAATGATTGTGCCAAAAACACAAATGAAAGAATATAAGGTGACAGATCAGATGTGAAGGCATGAAATGTGGAAGATGCATAAATATAGTAGTAAGTATATAAAACTCTTGGAACAACCTCATCTTGATCAGGATCAAACACAGGAATGGTTAAGGAAAGGTAAATTTAAACCAAAAGATGAAAGGTTAATATTGGCGGCCCAAGATGTTGGACTATGTATACATTGGTTTACAAAGTCCATTGACCATGTGGGAGAAACAGACAAATGTAGGTTTTGTAAAACAGAATTGGAAACAGTCACACATATTGTTGCTGATTGTGATATACTAATGGCAGAAGGACTATATACTGAAAGGCATAATAATGTGGCAAGACTGTTACACTGGAGATCTTGCAAACATTACAATATTATAGTAGCTGAAAAACACTAAAAACATTAACCACAAATCTTTATAGAAAAAGATGAAGTTTATATCACATGGGATCACCCATTACTAACAGTTCAAAAATGGATGCAGGAAAGCCATAGTAGTCCATGAAAAGAAGGTAGAAGTACCACTGATCATTGAAATTGCTACACCCAATGCCTATAGTGTCATAGATACAGAGAGACACAAAGTCATAAAACACCAGGATTTGCAGGCAAAATGAGGACAATGTGGAAGAAGGATGCCCAAATGGTTTTAGTAGTAGTAGTAGGAGCAATGGGTCTTATAAAAAATAATTTTCAGTCATACTTTGATATGTTACCGATACATATAACTCCATACTAACTGCAGAAGGAGTCATTACTGGGCACATTGTGGGTGCTGTGAATAACACTTCTGTCTAACATCAAAGACTGAAGCAATACTAATTTCATGAACTTTAATCATACGTTGACTTTGAAAAGAGTCCATTCCCATCATGGTATTAGAAACTTAAAAGACTTGGGGAAATTAACATAGAATAAGCATGTCTGTTTCCACAATAATGCACAACCATACCACAATTTGCAGTGGATGCCATTAATGAATCATGGAAATGTTTGGATTTGAAACTAGTCATGAGTATTATCGACAATGCCAGCTATTCTGGTGTCATGTGAGAATATATTAGCCATGACTTTTCTGACACAGGCCATGCCTTTTCTGATACAGGTGGTCTAAACATAAATTAAATCCAGGGATCTAGTCATACCAAAAAATTTAGGAACTTTTCCAAGGCTAACATCTTTATACTAAGCAACACCTTAGCTAAATTCCAGGCACCCCAAAACCCAGCAAACACCATAGCATATGCTCAGCTGTTTACAAAATCCTTGGACAGCCATATTGATAGTTGTATAGAGAAAGATGTGCTCACTCATATTCAGAATAAGGCAAACACAAAAGACAAACCACTCTGGTAGAATCACAATATCAATCAGTTACACAACAAAAGAAAAATATATTGGCCAAGCATAGGAGAACAAAAAGCACAACATACTAAAAGCCCCAGACCAATCTAAACAGTGAACTAAGAGGGTTAATTAATATTTCAGTGGTTAAATTTGAAGAAACAATAGCTTCTTAGGCAAAGGACAACCACAAAGCTTTCTACAGCTATGTGCATAACCTCAAAGGAAATCCACAACAATGCAGAGAACTTACTGTAAATGACATCACCCACACTGAGCCGAAAGGCCATAGCCAATCTTTTGGTTAACAGGTTCAGGTCAGATTCTTCCCCCACTCTTCCCCCAAATAGTCTAAATGGTATATCACAAACCACAACCCCTCCCCAACCATTACTAGGGAACAGGTCATCAATGCAGTTTCCAAGGCCAAAAACACTGCATCTCTGGACCTCGCTACTATCCCCAGATGCTTACTAAATAGCATGAAACATGACCTTTCTGGCCTACTTATATCACTTCTCAGCTGGAATCTACAGTCAGGTTTTGTGTCCAAAGAATGAAAGATGGCTACAGTAATTTTCCCTGCACAAGGTAGGTCCTACCACTGGTCTGGGTAACTAAAGGAGCATGAATCTGTCCAGCCTCATATGTAAGGCCATGGAAAGAATCACCATGGACATGATAAATGAGGACTTAGGTAACCTGCAAATACTGGATCCATCATAGGAAGGTAATGCCTATTAAATCTGGTGGATTTATTTGAGAGGGCCATCAAAGCAATGGATGAGGCCAGGACTATGGACATAGCTTACCTAAACCTCGCCAAGACTTTTGATGCAATACCCTACTCAGGCATTATAAACAAGCTCACTAAATTAAGTATAAACCCTTATATCATCCACTGGATTGCATCATGACTCACTGATAGGACCCAGGAAGTCAAAATAGGTGAGGTCACTTCCTACAAGAGTTCAGTCACTAGTGGGTCCCCCAGGGCTTGGTACTGGGCCCACTTCTTTTTGTTACCTATTTCTTGTAAGTTGAAGCAATTGCTAAAGATTTATGGCTGACTAAGTTTGCAGATGATTCCAAGCTGGGGATTATTACCAATTCATCTGCAGACGCTAGGATTCCTCAAGAAGGCCTATTTCTGACTTTAAAATGGTGCCAGAACCATGGCACTAAACTCAATGCTAAAAAAAGCATAGTGGTGCCCTTTAGAAAGTCAACCATCCTGGCTAATTGCCATGCTAATAATATGCTCCTAATAGTCGAATGTGTGGTCAGGTATCTGCGTATACATGCACATAAAGATTATCCTTATCTTTGACCACCATGTGGCCACAGTGGTGAGGAAATCCTTTTATGCTGCACAACTTATATGTAAGGCCATGGTGTCTAGGGCCAAAAATTTCATAATCATACTGTACTCTGCCCTTATCAGACAAATTGTAGAACACAATGCTCCCTTTGGTATGCACCTGACCAGGCATATTGAGCAACTAGAGTGACCTCAGTGGTTCCTTACAAGAATAATACAAAGTGTAACAAACTTGCCTTCCACAGAGTGCCTCAAAGACCTTTCCCTCTACTCACTCTCTTGCAGATTGCTGAGCAGTGATCTATGAATGGCTTACAAGGCATCTGCACACCCCTACATATTCATAAGTCAAACAGCACCAGAAATGCAAGTTCTAGAGACCTGAATTTTGTCTGTGACTTAAACAGAACATGCTGGAGAGACAGATATGTATCCTAAAGACTGCCCCTTCCTGTGGAACAAGCTTTCCATTCGTGAGATGCTCAGTTCATCTATTATCCAATTTAACAGCAGAAAAGGCCAGTGGATGTGGAATAGGAAATTTACACTGGGCCTGGCATCCATGTCCCTTATGGACAGAGGTAGCTTATAAACACCTGGTGCTCAATGTCCTATTGGGATATAGGACATAATTATTCTTTTGGGAAAACTTAGCTAGGCTTACAAATGCACCCCCAACCCGATTGTTAGCCTAATATCAATCTATGAATCTAAATATCTCAAACAGTAGTGGGCCATAAAATGGACTCCTAAGGAATATGTACACTGACAAGTTTAATTGATAAAAAATGTATTCTGTAAATAAATACAGCAGGTTCTATAGTGAGCCAACTACTGACCTACTTAGAAGTGTAAGAATGTATGTACAAATCCTTTAGAGCCTTGATAATTTCACTATGAGATGCAAGTGTCGAAGGCCCTGGAAAAATTCATAATTGATTTTATTTTACTTTATTTTATTTTATTTTATTCTGAATTTGTTAACTGGAGTAAAGCACTGAAACCATTGGACCAATCTCAGTCTCAGCATAGGGTAAACACAATAGATACATGACAATTTACACAGAGTGACTGACAAAATACAATATATTCATGCATTATATATAGAGTAAAAATCAGAGTTAGCATGCTGAAAGAATTTCAATCAGAAGTATAAAGTCTGAACAAGATTTATAGAGGAAAACAAATATGAAAAGGCTAGGTTTTATGTGATATAACTAGATAGATAGATAGATAGATAGATAGATAGATAGATAGATAGATAGATAGATAGATAGATAGATAGATCACATCCACAGACAGAACTTCATCTAGGTTAGAGATTACATTATAGTAAAAACAAACTTCCTGATACAAAGCTATTCTGGGTGCTATGAATGATTCAAATAACAGCAAAGAACGTATTACTCTCATCAACTTAAGTGGTATATAATCTTCCACAATGGAACATACAATACCCTTAGTAATAGGAAGAGCTACTTTCTTCCATTCACTAAGAACAAAACAACATTTTAATGTGTTTCTGGAAAATGTCTGTTAATCACAGGACTAAAGCATTACTAATGCTTGCTAAGAAACCCTAGCTTAAACCAACCCGCATATCTGCAGAGAATAGTCGAGATACAAGTCAACCCCCACATCTGGAAGAAGTAGCAGCATCTGAACATACCACCACCTGATATAGTAATATCATTATTCTTAACTTTCTGAACAAATGTCTGGTAAAACTCAACTCTCTCTCTACCACTGGAAGAAGTTCAACAGAATGTAACTCAGAACATATGTGTGACACAAGTTAAAGGATCCAAAAAGAGAATAAAGGACTTAGGTTCATAGGTCCATAGGTAGGTACTAGGCTATTGGCCCTAGGACCTACTGACAAGTTTAAAAAAAGACATACATGGAAGACTACAACAATAAGAAAGATGGTTTGCAAACCTTTTAGGAGTAATCAAGGTAAGAAACTGTCTTCTATAGCTATCAAATAAAATGACATGAAATGATGCACATCTAAATTTACATATTTCTGCTTGTTCTAAAACCAAATCGAAGAAGCATGTTGTGGGCATACCTCTTAACTGTCTAGATTTTCACAGAATGTCCAGATTTTTACATCATATTCATGGTCATGATTCTGTCATGAAATTTGTGGTTTTCTGGGAAATCACTGGGATAATCTGAGGACTGAAGTCACTGAATAATGATATACATTTGTGTTTCAAACCTCATATTCTTTAGAAAAAATGCATGCTAAGATAAGTTCTGTTATTCTAGCAACTTTTTTACATTTATAACAGCAATATTTAAAATCTGTCCCTACTTTTGGGCCTTTATATCCCCATTCTGTCAGGGTTTTTCAAGATTTTTTTGTGCTAAGAGGTTGCGAGGTATGGTGTTTGGCTATGGAATGTTCTCCAAAGGAATACTGTGGGTTGGTGTAATGGTTTAGGAACTGAATTTGATACTCATTTTGAGGAAAATTGGCTATGCTTAAAATGACCTATCCTAGTACTTACCATGTATTGTTCATGTCCTTTTATGTTTACATTACTGCTGCTACTGGTGTGGTGCACATGTATTATGCTTGTCTTTGTAACATATAGAAGAGCAAGGTGTGCAATGGGGTGGGACTGCATAGGTGTACAAGGGTTACATCACACCTACAGAATGGACATTGCTAAAAATAACTACACAACCCACACATGGGTACCTTTAGACTGAACATATCTAAAACCTTCTGCAATGGCATAGGTTGTGTTGTGTCATGGCAGTGTGATAGTGTGTTGCATCAGTATATGCCATTTGTTTTTATGTAATGCTACAGAGTCTAGGATGTGCACCAGCCTACCCTTCAGCAGATGTAGACAATGCAAAGCCCAACCACTGGATGAAGAGATGTCAAAGATGATGATGACAGGTCACTATCATATAAGTTAATTGACAATGACCTCCACCACCTCCACCTGATGTTTTGATCTGTTATGTTGTTAATGGTGTATTCCAGGACATGGCTCAGCTATGGACGGCTCATTCTGAGGGATTAAACACAAGATGATTAGTGATGGTTTGATCCAACCATGGTGGAGCCTCCATGTTGTAAATATCGTCTTTGTGTTCCACACATGTCATGTTCCCAGCCTGGTTTCTCCATGGTTTGGGGGGGGGGGATTTGAATGTATATTCATATATCTGTCCTCTTGAAGATACATTGTCCTTTCCAGCTATAACATGTAATTTGTCCTGTCTCTGAGACCTACACTGCTGTCATCATTTTTGGAAGTATTATAGGCAGTCTAGTTCAGCTGGCATGGACATCTGCATGTGGTTTGTATTAGCTGCTTATTGTGGTTTCATTTCTTTGTCTGTATGTGCCTGTATGGTCTAGTTTACCACAGGAAAAAACACCACACACTGCATTCAGCAACTGTCTGTAATGCTGTCACACAGAGTGTACATGTGACAGCATCCACTGGTGATGAACTATAGCATGCATGAGCTTTTGATACCCTATGAACCTAGGATAATTGTGTATGTTATTGTCATTTCTGACATTTTCCATTGCCATGCAGTTGTCTTGTGATGTCATATGTCCATGTATTACATATTGCCTAGTTTCTGTAGTAATTTATTGCAGTGATGGCAGATAAGTCTCTTTGTGGACTACTTGCAACAGTTTATTGTCATGCCAATTTAGTGTTATGGCACATGCCTCAGCAGCATGTGCATGCACAAATACTGTGTATTATGGCTCTCTGTCCCATATTTTTATCATAAAGTATGTGCATCTTGCACATAAAATAAACCTGGCCATGTGTGCCTATGGGGACATGCAGTCACTTTAATATGTGTCATTGGTATTGAATGGAAGTGCATATAATTAAGGGGATTGTGTATGTGCGACATCATTGTGCTTCTTATCATAGCAGTTGTACTTTGTCATTGACCTGCACATATTCTGCATGTTTGAGTATTCTGATGCATTTGCAGTGTCTTCTGTATCTTGCATGTGTTACACTGGTTGTACATCTTGGGTGCATGTTATACCTGTTTATGTTTATCACAATTGTATGGTCTACATAGCATGCCTGGGGTCTATATTACAACATCGAACTCACAGGAGTTTGAACGTTGCAATATCGAACCATAAACTTCAAAATTTGATGATAACAAAAACACAAAACAGTGATTTTTTTTCCCCAGGGAAAAAAATCACTGTTCCATGACAAAAAAAAAAATTACACTTTAAACTTAAACTAAACTGGCCGGGGCTTTGCTCCCCACACCCCTCAACATGGGGGGATGTGCCCCCCACACCCCACTACTTAAATATCCCAACTCCGGGATCGCACCACAGCGGAGGAAATAGCAAAGCCCTGAAAATGGCCCACCATTTTTTTTCCCTGGGAAAAAAAATCGGTGTGACATGGCTTCACTATTTTCATATTTTGAATGTTTGGGTTCAATATTACAATGTTCGAGCACCTGTGAGTTCGACATTGTAATATAGATCAGCATGCCTGTGATGTTCTCATGGTAGCAATGTAGTAAAATTGCGCCATGGACCTTTTTTGATTTTAGTGATGTATATGTGCACTTCCCCACACTGTCCTGCCCTCTGATACATTTTGGTCAATTGATAAGCATCTGGATGTCATATGTGTAGGATGTGTAGACCCTAGTATGCACCATTTTCTGAGAGTTGCATCAGTGGCCAGTGATAGTACTGTTCTGTTGGTGTACTTCACCTGTCCAGATAGAGGTGTTACTTGTGTGCAACACACGACCATGCCATGTTGGGTCATGTGATGTTTCCACCTGTGCGTTATCTGTAAGAGAGTCACATGAGTTTGTGTGAATTCAGTGTTTATATTCCTGCTTCTTTACTGCTGTACATCATTGATGTTAATCATCATGTTGTACTCCAATGCAGTAGTCAGCTATATCCACATCAACATGGACTTAATGCACAGTAACGTGTTGTTGCATGCAATTGTTTGTCCACTCATTACAGCACATTGGGGATGCTCACTTTGTGTGCATTACATGCATGACAGATTTCTTCAATGTATATCTGACCATCACTGATGTCCGTCATCTGACATTCCCTGGTCAACACTTTCACACATCTCCTGAGCAGAAGTGTATTTATTATTCTCAGTTGACCATTACACTGCCATTTTTTATACTGCTTGACTGCTTCTTGTCATTCTGGATAGAGTGTTGCCTTGTAAATGTATAGTCAAGAGTTCTAATCTGACCACTGCTTTTGTGATCCTATGTTTTCTCATGTTGATCTACTTTGCTCTGCTGCTGTTTGAGTTACATATGCACTTTCAGTTGTCAAATACATGGCTACATATGTAGGCCATACTGTGCTGAATGGGCCATTTTCCACAGCTATTGCTTCCTGTCATATGCTTAACATCATTTCTAATCATATTTGTTTGACAGTTACACAGTTGCCAACATCACAGCACTGCCATGTACACTGTTATATTACCTTATGTATTTCAGCATGGTGAATCTGCTTAGGTTGCATCTGTTCATTCAGTTCCAGTGACCCATTTTCTATGTCCATATGTGTGAGTGTTGTGTGTTTAACTTAACGTGTAGTTTTTATGTGTTACTTACCCTTGTATGTCCCATGTTGTGGTATTTTTATATAGTTCATATCCAACCTTATTTCCCTTCCATTTGCAAACAGTTTATCAACCCTTCTTTCCTCCAAAAAAAGGAGACTATTCACAAAAAAATAACAACACAATTAAAATATACTTGCCCCTCTGACTCTCCCACTGGGATTCCTTTTCTGTCTTGTGTGCCCTTTTTCTGTATTCTCCCCTCATCTGCTTTTCTTACACCCTAATTTTAGATATATGCATTACATGTGTTACCTCCATGTGCCCTTCTTTTGTTAGCTACAGTCACTGCTAGTAATGTGGCCTTGCATGCCACTTCACTACAACTACAGTTTTTACACATATTTTTGCAGATTCAGCAATTATGCATATATATATATATATCTGCAAATTCTATCATAATCTATGTATTCCAGATGTGTCTAATATACAAAGGGTGTTAATGCTGGTTGATTATATGTTAACCCACTGCTGCTGGAATTCAGTGCATATCGCCCGACAACTATGAACACATTTGGGTACATCTCTTGCGCATGCCTTTTGAGTATGCTCATATTTCCTTATGGGCATTGATTGTTATGTGTACATTTTCTGGACAATCATACCATTGTGCAGCACTTATTGCATATCTTTGCGTGTTGCTTCCATGCCTCTCAACTATCCAGGTTTTTGCCTGTTATTTTTGGTCTGCTCCTATTAAAATTTGTGTTTTTTCTGGCAAATCATTGACGGATGCATTCAGCAAATAATGATGGACATTTGAGTTTCAAACTTCATACTCTTCAGGAAATCCATGCTAATGCAAACCTGTTAGTCTAGCAACTTTTTAAAATTTATAACAGCAATATTTAAAAAAAGTTCCAATTTTTTTGGCCTTGGTCCCTCCATTATGTTTGGCTTTGTCCAAATTTCTTGCACTAAGAGGTTGAAAGATGTGGTTGCTTACAATAAGGTACTATTTCTATACTACTAGTCATTAGCATATTACCTGGTTTTCCACAAGGTATGCAACTGAACTTGACACATTCTTCCAACTTCCATGAATGTTTTGGAATCCATATTTTTCTGTGTTAAGGAAATAAACTTTACAATGGCAGGCCTATTGATAACAGGTTTATGAAGTTTCACACAACAAATTAGGTATATGGGTAAGAAAAAGGCTCACATGCTAAATTACCAGGACAAAAAAAAAAAAAAAAACATTTGCAGAAGGGACATTTAGAAAGTAAGGTTCATGAATACACTGTTATTTTGTGACTGACTTAGAATGTTGACCTTGCCACAGAAGATTCTGAAATGTATTTGCATTTGTTTTCCCTTAACTTTTACTTATAGATTCAATAATATGCGAAGAAGACTGAAGAAATGATGCTAGATGCAACAGTTTAAAGATTAGTGGAATTCTGTAAAGCTCTTTTTGTCTAAAACTACAAAATCCTGAATGTCTTATGAAGTCAGAAAGACTACTTATATAGTACATGGAGGATGCTACACAAACCTAGTTCTCTTAACCACTGTGCACTGACAGGATATAGGAGTTGCAGACTTTGCATGAATCCTCCTTTTCAATGTATCCAATGTTTGATTTCTAATAAGTGCTAACTGAAGAAAAAAAGAGTATATGAAATACATTATACCTCCAGTAGTGTAAAGGAGAGAAAATATTATTCTAAATGCATCCAAGAAACAAAGGGAAAAAATGTTCCTTCAAACGAGATTTGTTTATTCAATGGATTTCTAACCACAAAGAAGAAAGTTATTTAATTCAAGCCAAATTAAATGAGGCCTTCTCTTATTAAAAGATTATAGCAGTAATACAACCTATATGATTAGAGATTTCTGTGCTTAAATAAATATAGATGCAAATGGAAAATGGTTTCTTGAGTCCTGCCAAGGCAGGTACTTTACACAGTGTGGTAAGGCTACTTTGCTTTGCACTACTTTTGTATCAGTAAAACAACTAATTTCCTGACTACTCTGTTCAGTGAAAAACTGTGACGATAAGGATTATCAATGTGTGACATAATGGCAAAAAGTGTCTGTGTTCAATGCTTCATATGTACTTCTAACCTCACTGCATAAAGTGAGCCTTTGGCACGTAAAACAATCACTTCCTCAATTTCTTCTTCTCAGCCAAACAGAACATCAGATATTCCCTCTCTACCCTACTGCAATGCTCAAAGGACCCAGGCAGAATGTTAATTAGGTCCTCAGAAGGCTTACAACATTTTTCATATTTCAGATACCAAAGCAGGCAATTTTAATAATTTGTTTTGTTGTTGTACTGGTAACACTGTCCAAAAGTAGCAGTGTAACAAATTTCCACTGGACTACAGATACTGATTAACTTACCCTTTGTTAGAAACTACTCTTTTATTTATTTTTACATGCCTAATAAGGTTTTTTAATTAATAAAAAATGTGGAAACCGGGAATCTATGTTTGTTCCCAGTTTTGCATGAAATATTTAGTTTGCATTTTCTATTCAACACACCAACTGTGTCTGTATCTCACCTTCTTTTCTACTTTCAAAACTGCTTATATTATCTTAGACTCAGCTCTTAATGCTATCCTAGTCTGTTCACAAACCTCCATTTGTCTCTACCAACTTCCTTTCTTCTGTCATTTCTTTGGCAATTTTACTTAATGTAGCTTATTAACCACCTGCTGAGCATTCTGACATCAGCTATCTCCAATTCCAGCTCCTGTTTAACTGTAACTACCATAGCACATAGTGAAACATCCAAACAGTGAAATTCAGCCATATATACAAAAATACTTTGGATAAAATACACAAATTTGTTAGAAATGCATTATTTATTTCATCTAGAATGCTTCAGTTTTGCTTCTTTTAAGGAGCATATTATAAATATAACAAAATACCCAAATGCATGGAATCAGTATGAGTCACTGTAACTTAAAGCAAGAGTTGACAAGATGAGTATAGCAAAAATTAATGATTTATTCAGATTTTAAGCTCCAACCAACAAGATGTTGAGGCACTGTTCTTCATACTCTGCAGACTTATTAGAAATTACTTTCTAGTCTGCACCACTTTGGGGCAAATGAGATAAAATTTGAAGATAAAAGCTTCAGTCAATTGAAGTCTATAATAAGCTGAATGGTGACACACACATAAATGATTTCAGAAGGGTGAGCATGCATTTATGCGTTTATAATATGGGAGGTTAGCATAACAGTTAAGGTGTTTACCTTACAAAGATAAGGTGCAGGCTTTGATTCTGATATAAGGTAGTTGACTAGGCTTGAAATGGCCCACAACGGCAGTTAGTCTAGTACTAATTTATGGACCTATATGCAAATGCCCATGCAAAAGTTCTATCTCAGAACACAGCATTGTATCTGCATTACAAACACATTTCATTTGGTCAATCTCTTGGTTCCCATTAGCCTAAGAAACAGTTTTCTGCTGAAGCATTTAGGTGAGATGTAGCAAAGGCTAGATGAGATTAAGCATGGTTTCTTTAGAAGCATTTGGAGGCAGTGAGAAACACTCTGCTAAACCATAAAGAATTCCTCTTCAATATTATGAAAAGACAAATCTGAAATCTAAGCACACACTTTAATCCATCCTAAGTCAAAGCAGATGTTAGAGTCTAAAATTTCAGGAAATATAAAGCAGACTACGTTGAAGTAATTGCTGATTAAAAAATAACAAATTTATGTAAGAATGAAAACTGTCTCCTGAACTCAAGGGTATCTGGTATTCTGGGGATATGAAGAAGGTCCCCAAGGGCTTTTATAGTATAAAAAAACTATGGGAGGTATTCATATGTGTTACATGAATTCTCAAAGGAAATTGTCTCTGTTTGAGCATAAGGGCAGCAAAATAGCAATTCATATAGGTTATTTTTAGCAATGTATGATGGCCATGAATAAACTTCTACAAATGAAGGAAAAATGACATGGAAATGTGAGATTATATAAAGTGTCTTATGCTAATATGTCATCTTCCCATCTATTTCTGATTCAGAGTTATATTTCAGCATGTTTCAACACAGTGCACTGATTCCTTATAACATGTAGAATCACAGCTTTCCCATTTACTTTGCAATTAGTAAGTATGATCTTAATACTAACATTGTTGTTTCTCAGTGTCAGCTGTTGTCTTGGCTTAGCCAAAACTCCAGCCACCAATCAGCACTAACTGGCCAAGAAGGCAGATATATAAACATAGAATAATGCATCATAATTTTGATAATCAGGAAGTCTTTAATAAGTTCAGTGTGGACAGGAATATTATAAAGGTCTAAGTGAGTATACATGCCCTCCACACATAGGCGCCGGAAGCTGTTAAAGACTGGGGGGGGGGGCAGAGGGTGACAGGGGCACTTACCGCAACATAGGTTCACTTGGAGGACATTTTAAGCTTAGCCAATTCCCTTTTGGTGCTTGAGTTAACATTTTCTGATTGATCTTAGCTATCCCCATGGCTGATATTTGTATATTTACCCTACTGAGAACAACTGTGATCATACCATAGATAATCTGAGGGGCCATGTAAGGGATGCAGCATTTAGGAACTGCCTCTATCCATTAGTGGCATGAGGGGAAATCCTGGAATACATTTTCTATTACCCATCCTTAGATCCAAGTTGCATTTGAATATGGATGGATGAGCTTTGCTTTATTTTTATGGATATTCTGTTCTAGAACAGTGGTAGCCTCTGTGATATATATCCAACTCTCCACAACATTCAGTTTAGATACTGGGACTGAGTATTTCTGATGTCATTTGACTTGCTGATGTTCAGTAGGTCCATCTGTATTATGTCGGAGCATGCTTTGCATGCCAGACATGCCACCTCTAAGCACTCTGTAGGATACTGAGTATAACAATACATCTTTGAGGTGGTCAATTTAGGTCTTGTATCCTTTTAGTAAGGGATCTCTAAAGGTATTCCAGTTGTTGCATGGGGCTGGACAGATATATGCTAAAGTGGGCATTATACAAAATGATTGACATAATGAGAGCTTTGTAAAGGGGAACAACAACATTTCCAGATCTAGTCACAATCAATTTGTTTATAAGCTGTGCAATATAGAAAGGCTTTCTTATGATTCTGGGCACACATTGGTCAAACTTTAGATCACTGTACACACAAGTTCCCAAATGCCAAACAATTAGATCAGTTCTCACAGGGCATTGTCATGATTTTGACACCAGTTATTATTTGGGACAAACCATCCTGCATGATGGTTAAGTCATTTGGGGATTCAATAACTTCTTCTAGCTTACAGTTATCTCAAACTTAGCTGGCCAATGCTCTTTGGTATTTCCTTTTACTTTTGAGATGTATATGCCAAACAGAAAAATTCTCAGCACCGGACTATGGGGGACTCCATTGGTGACTGGTCTCTTCCCCTGTTTTGAACTCCTGCATCCTGTGAGCCAAGTTGGCAATGTTGCTGGTGATGTAAGTGTTTGCTCCTACATTATTCATCTTTTGTACTACACCTGAGTAGGGATTGTGCCAAAAGACTTGGCCAGGTCAAGGTAATGTGGTGTGAACTGTTTTACCTTCATCCATTGCCTTGGTAACATGAGTAAAGCTTAAAATTTGTCCTTGATTTTGAGCCTTTCATACTTTCCTTTGGGCTGTTTTCAAACACATTTTTAGGGTCATGCATACATGTATGCATTCCTTGATTCACCTTCCTGATTGTATTAAAATATATTCCTTGTATAATACAGCACAATTGTTAGACTTAAGATAGAGCACATTTAAAATTTATTGTTTAAACATTTTTCCAGTAGGCAATGAAACAAAAATGCATTAGCCAATAATGACAAAATTACCCTATTCAGAACACTTCCATAATAACAGTCTACTTCCACACACAATTGCATTTTAAATGTATTGTTTGAACATGTTTCCAGTAGGCAATGAAGCAAAATGCATGCAGCAATAATGACAAAACTGCCCTATTCAGAACATTTCCATGATAACAGTCTACTTCTACACAGAATATATAAATACAGAATCACAATAGTGTAAGCCATAGGCATGTTGCACAGTTTCTTGAACTTATTTTCAATTGCGGGAGGGGGGGGGGGCAAAAGGCCAAAAACCAGGGACACATTTTAAACATTGCTTGTATAATTTTGAAGGTTGTATGCATAAAATGTTGTGTTACAACCATGCATTTCACTGCCAAGTCTTAAACCCAGAACCCTGTACACTACAGTTAGAGCAACATACCACTAATCTAAACCAGCAGTTTCTTGAAAGACACAAAGACAAACTTAAATGGCTATCATATCATTTAGTGAATTCTTTTCTCACTTCTCACCATAGCTCTCAACATCTTAGCACAAAAATACAGAACAAAGCCAATAATGGAGGAATACAGCCCCAAAATAGGGACACATTTCAAATACTGATTTTATAACCTAAGAAAATTGCTAGAATAAAAGGTTTTGTTTTACCACTCCTGAAAACTAGAGGAACAGAACAAAAATATGAGGCATAAATTCACAAGTGATGGTGGCTAGGGACTTTAGGCTCTTTTTACCTGTACCCTAGGTACAGGGTTTGAGCCTGAGTATCTCTAGCCACCAGATGTATCCTGTTGGGGGCAAGGTAAAGAATAAGCCCCCTAACCCCCCAACAGCGTTCCGACCAAGTAGCCATTCCAGTGTCCCATTACTTGCCTCTTTCTCCCCCCAGTTACCATAAAACACTATTCAAACATGTCAGTGTGCATACTATTTCCTTCTATAATAATTATAGATATATATTATTCTATGATATTTATAGATTTTTAGATTATAGATTATATTCTATAATATTTATAGATTTATAGATAATAGAATATTATTCTATAATAATTATATATATTTAGATTTAATTTAAAAGCTTTATTTCAAATTTTTAGCGCAAACAGCCATTTGCTAAAAAAATAAATAAATAAATAAATAAATAAATAATAGTCTCACAATAAATACAGACTTAGCATGAGTAACAGTAAATGTCTATGTCCTTGAAACTCACAATCATTGATATTGGATTGATACCCACAGTCATATAAAATGCATCTGGCAAGTGGTGGATTAAGTGTACTTTTGGGCTGTTTTCAAACCATGGGTCACCTGCACACATTTTTTTGGACCATGCATAAATGTATGTGTTTTTTGGTTCACCTTTCTGATTGAATTCATTTATGTTATTTGTTTAATACAGAACCACCTATTAAAGTATGTGTTTAAATTTGTAGTTTTGAACATTTTTTCCAGTAGGCAGTGAAACAAAACATATGAAGCAATAGTGTCAAGGTTATCCATTTCAGAACAGTTCAACCATAAAAGGCCACTCAGACTGCTCTCATTGTAATCCATCGGTATCAGTCAATTTGCACAATCTCTGCAGAAGTAAACATCATCAGAATAATTCTGCATTTAAGAGATCTCTAACTAATGAAAAAGTTATTGCTGACAAATAACTTTGCATTTTAGTGCTTTATCTACAAATTCTGTGCTTAATGTCCTTGAAGAATAAATTGCATAGGTTACATAAACAAAAATGATGTGCTGATGATATGCAATAAGTAATGCCTGTCAAACTAATAACAGGTTCATAAGCTACTAGTCATCCAAACACTACTCCAGCCCTTATGGTACAAAGCAGCATCAGGAGTCAATTTATCTCATGTGGGAAGAGAACTGACAACCTTGTGCACTAAAGGCAAGTATGCTACCTCTTGGACCACTCACATTGAACAACATACTATTAAACTCCTTGGCTGACATTCACAAGACTGTAATTCCTCAGTAATTTACAAAAACAAACAAAAAATAATAATTAAAATAAAGGAGACCTAGCAGTTGTTCCAGAGGTTTAAGACGCTTGCTAATAATAAAGCTTAGTGTTTGAGCATGATCAAAGTCATTGTACTACACAGCCCCCTAACTCTTCCCTCTCTCCTCCCGTGACACACACACACACACACACACACACACACACACACACACACACACACACACACACACACACACACACACACCAGCTTACTCACTCTGAAAAAGCTTCTCCCAGTAAGCTCGGACTCCGGACTACATCTTCTGAGCAAATCACCCAGGCCAGCTTCTGAAAATATATCCTCCAGACTCCAATCACCCAGGGCAGCTTCTGAAAATACATCTTGCAGCAGCTAAATAAAACCATCTGCTCCCGCTCACAAAAGCATTTGAAAACCCTGAAATACATGTGTCGTAACAGGCGTGATGACATCAGCTAAATCATGATAATAAGAAGTAATTTGGGACGGTTGGAGGTATGGATGATCTGCAAAAGTGTGGTGCTCCCCTCCCCTCTCGCGCTATGGTTCTGGCGCCCATGCCTCTACATGGGTACTATGGGTATATGTGACCTTTCTATAGCCATGGTTACTAAGGTATAAATAGCTTTCATTATACATGCTGCAGGGACCCTCCACCAATAGACTGGGCACACATTGAGTATTTCTCAGACTTCTCTTAATTCCAGGTCCCTGCCCCTGCAAATCATTCATCTCTACCTTCAGAAGGCAGTCAGCTTCTGTTAACAATAAGTAAAATTAACTGCTTCTCTGGCTTCCTTGTCCTGTACCCCACACTGCATTCTAGCCAAACTAAAGTTTCATTCAGTCGACAATTTACAATTAACCTTGGATTCAACAAAGTTCCATAGTGAACGATAGCAAACCTTACCAAAACCCAATTGTACTGATTGTTTTTTGAAAGCCATCTGATTACAGTTCATGTGTAGCCCAACTCCATTTGCCCTTACTATGCTTGGGCTCACTCTCTTCCCCTGCCCTACCCCCATTCCCTCCCACCCCCACTTTCCTTAGATTTATACTCTTAAGGCCACTCCCACTATATGACATTATCCAATCACATGACTTGAACAGCATCAAATTACACTCCACACCCAGTTCAACCTATCTTTCTCACTCTTTAACCCTATCACATCAATTAGGAAACCCAATACCTTATTTACCCAAAGCCATACCATAGTTATACATTTACAATTCTCACTTTTAAACATGCACCACATAGAAACTGCTTCCCTAAGAGTACTAATAATACTGGCACACCTGACTACCTATCATTATGACACTCTGCATACACTACCCCATCATGCCACTACTACGTGTCTTAATAAAAACTCAACACCTTGCAACTTCTACATTTATCCATCTATCTTCTACTTAAACAATTTTTCACCTTACCCATAATTCCATACTTTCATGCACCCAATCCAAAAGATTGTCCATACAATGTCATAAACGTATAACTAAACTCATTAAAACTATCATTGTTATAGCAGCCACACTAACTCTTTCTGTAGATATACATTCTAATCCTGGCTCCTCAGATAACAACATATACAAACCTAATTTAAACTCATAGAATATCATATTCCAAAACCTAGAAAAAATTCTTATCTATTTATACTAAATATAAATGTTAAAAGCATCACAAGCAAAGTACATGACCTTCATGCTTATCTCTCCCTATACCAACCTGACTTACTTCTACTTACTGAAACATGGTTAAAGCCAGATATCTCCAGCAATGAGATTCTACTCCAGGCTATAATATACTATGTGATGAGCGCACAAACAGAAAAGGAGGTGGCATTGCATTACTGTTTAAAAATGACGACACCCATGTTAGGTAATGCTAAATTTTTTCTTGCCAGACTAAAAATCAACTCCAGAAAACTTATAAATATTGTTGGATGTTACATACCACCTGGGAATAACATACCAATCCTTGAGACCCTACTTGACTGGGCCACAGAACTCCTCCCTCAGGAAACCATGATCTTGGAGATTTCAACATAGATTGGCTTAAGTGTATATCTAATAACCCCACCATCTTAATTAACCTTCATAGATTTTCCCAACTTATCCAAAGTCCACTAGAATTGACAAACTTACAAAGAGCAGTCCACTGGATCTTAGCAAACAGACCAAACTACATCAGTCATGCAGGTTGTCTCTCTGATAGCCTTAGTAATCATTTAACAACATATGCCATTAGACATCATTTTAGTACTGAGAAACCCATCACTTACCAATTAATAAGAAACAAGAAAAACTTCAACCCTCTTAACTTTATCACAATACTACAAAAATGTGACTGGACACCACTAAAGTATCTCACCCTCAGAGAAGCTGTTCAGTGCTTTAACTTCACTTTCCTACATATCTTAAACTCACTAGCACTCTCTAGAACAATACATGTGAAATCCAACTATGCTCCCTGGCTGAGCAAAGATACCAGATCCTTGCTGAAATCCAGAGAAAAAGATTGGTCTCACTGGCAGAAAACTAATTCCCATATTGATAAGCAAGCTTATCTGGAATTAAGAAACCTTTGTAAGAAAAAGTCAAATTAAACAAAATTAACTACTACCAGAATATTCAATCCAAATATCAAAATAATTTAAAAAAGTTCCGATCATCTATTAACAGCATATTTCAACCTAGAAAATCAGGCACCCCTCTCCCCTAAAATTACAAATACTGCAACAAAGATTGCCTCTCAATTCAACACATTCTTCAAAGAATGAATTATTGCACTAGCTAATTATCAAAATTGCCCTTCCTCCAGCCAGCCAATTAATTACTCAGACAGTACCAATGGCTTTACCCTTCAAACTGTCTCCACTCTCACAATTAAGAAACTTCCAAAACAACTAAAACCAACTACCTTAGCTGCAGACAAACTTCCAGCTGAATTTCTCAAGATAGCTGTAGATTCCATTGCATACCCAGCATCCATTCTAATCAACCATGCAGTCTCTGAGAATCTAGTTCCCACAGTCTGGAAAATTTCTCACATTAACCCACTCTACAAAGGGGGCAACTCAAAAGAATTCACCATCTGCCATCCCATTACTGTACTACCAACCCTGTCCAAAATATTAGAGAGGTGTATACATTCTCAACTCATACACTACCTTAATACCAGTAACCTGTCACTTACACTCAACATGACTTTAGGCCCTGCCACAGCACTACCACAGCACTGATGACCTTTGCTCATACAGTAAACAATCACAGAAATAATGGACACTACGTATCTGAAGTCTTTTCTTGACATCTCCAAAGCATCTGATATAGTCAATCACTCCAAGCTTTTAATAACTCTGTCTGAACTGAACCTTATAAAACAGACTTTTACATGGTTCCAAAGTTATTTAACAGGCAGACACAAGCAGTACAGTGGAGGCAAGAACTTACTCCTATATCACCAGTTACTTTAGGTGATCACTAAGGCTCCTTCTTGGGACCATTAACCTTCTCTGTTTTCAACAACAATCTCCACACCTCTACATTGCATGTCTCAGTCATCCAATATGCTGATGACTTTACACTAATCTGTTCCTCCCTTCCCTACAACAATTATACCTGCAAGCATAAGCATCTTTTCTTTCTGTAGAACAATGGCTTACTGAATCACAAACTAATTTTGAACCCCAACAAGACAAAATTGTTCATTTTCTAACCCACTAATTGCACCTCCTCCAGACTCACATTTAACATCATATCTAAAAATAACACTACCATATTTCCAGTTACTCACACCAAACTCCTGGGAGTTGAAATTGGGTCTATATCATATGAGTGAATCGCACAAATTGCAAACTCTATTAATATTGATCATACTGGACCTCAAAGTGCTTTTCCTGAGATCGAGGTACAGTGAAGAATGGGATATTTGCCCTTTCCTCACTGTAGTGGAGTTAGAATATATATTTAGTGGGGGTACAGCCCCCCACAATAGAAAGTTTGAAGTCCAGTATGTTCGATATTATGAGCATTCGCGATTTGTGCGATTCGCTCATATCATATAGACCCGTTGAAATTGACTGCAGTATGAAATTTGACAACCATGTCTCTGTCACCATAAATAGGGTACGTACAAAATTAGGGGTATTATACAGAAACAAACACTGTCTCACAAAAAAACTAGAGAGAAAATAGCACAAACCCACCTCCTTTCCACTCTTTTCTATGTGTCACCCCTCCTCATCATCATCATGAAGTCTGACATGACACCTGATATAACAAAATTGCTAAGTTTGCCACCAACAGCACAAATAGAACACGCCACTGCTCAGCCCTGAAGCAGCTTAACTGGTTGGAACTTTCTCATCTTCTGCTTTACAACCAGCTCATATTAACCCACAAGATTCTAAACTATCCTGACAAAACTCCTGCTGTACAAAACATAACGCATCCATACTTATGAACTAGGGTACTTCACTCCAACAATAAAGTTCTCCTTCAAGTAACAAAAGCCAACAATGCAGCAGGAGCTTCCTTCTACTCAAACTACATAGCTAAAATACGAAACAATCTACCCACAGACATCTCCAATATATCTTCCTTAGCTGAGTTTTAAAAAAGTCTAAAAACGCAATTAAAAGCTTGGATTTATATTGTAACACTCCTGAATAGTCTAACTCCCTCCCCAGTCTGCTATTAACCTTATCACCCACCCTAACTTACATTCTTACTTTCACATATCTACCCTTTCATTTTCAAATCATCCCTTACTAAGAACCTTCTTCTTCACATAACCTCTGCTGTCTATCTTCCTCTCTGCTCTCTAACTGTATAATACTTCTTCAACTACATTAACAGCAAAATCCACTAATATCTTATATGGTGCTCTCTGCTGCATGTGTGTATAACTGAATGACAACTCTCCCAGCACCGGTAATTATATCTCTGTATCCTAACAGTACTTGAGGTACAGTGTATATACTATTTTTATACCTAGCAGAAATTGACTACTTGGTAAATTCAAATAGATCACTCTAACTCTTGTAAAATGTATTGCTTGAATCCTAGCATGTTCTGATGTATTCTGACAAATGTTATTCACTAAAACTGTTATACATTTTCTCTTTATCTACTGTGTTAAGTTTGTAGAGCATTACAAATGTTTGTTTAATCTGTTAATACAATTGTATGTATCATTCTGTGTTATATGTGGAGCTTTTCTCCCCAGTCCTCCATTGAAAAGACTTGTTGTCCAGTCAGACTTTCATGGTAAACAAATGTAAAATAAAAATAAATCAATTCTGCCTTGAGGATACTGCAGCAGTTCTTTGATATACTCCTAGAATGTGTGGATCAGTACAGCTACTTCCCAGTGTCATCTAAGGTCTGAGTCTAGACTGTGTGTACCTTTTATAGGGTATCATGCATACCTGAGGTACTTGGTGCAATAGGTTGCATCCATGTTGCAATTAGAGACCTACCTTATCAATGCAGGAGTCATTATTGCAATATGAAGGGCTACCATTCCATCAACTACCAGGTAGTGTGTGATGTATGGTGGTGCATCACCAATGACTATGTCCACTATCCTGGTAGTTCACATTTATTTATTTATTTGCAGTTGGTTAGCCAGGATAGTCCATTGGGCCAAAATAACCCGTTTTCAATGGAGTCCTGGGGAGAAAAGCTCCAGTACATAGGTTACAGTAGATAATTCTTAATATATACACAAATTGTACAATTATACAGATACAAGAAGAACAATTTTGCTAATAATACTACAGAAAGAACTAGACTGAATACAGTATGGTGATGAGATTAATGGGTAATACAAACTATAGGGAAAAGTAGTACTAAAGTACTGAGAAATAACAACATATCTGGAAGCAATTTGTGATAATACTGAGGAATAATAACATATTAGGAAGAATGCACAAAGAATTGAGGAGTAGTAATGTATTAGGGACACAATAGAAGGAAGTGTGGCCTAGTATAAGGAAAGTAAGGAAATTTGCAGGAGACAAAGGAAGAAGGAAGATGACTTTGCAAGTGTTAGTTATGTGGGGTGGGAGCAAGAGCATTCCCATTGGGATATTAGATATGAGTGAAGAGATCTTTTAAATATGAAATGGTTGGGGGTGGTGTGAATGGAAGGAGGCAGGGAGTTCCAAAGACGTGCAAGGCCATAGGAAAGAAGATTTTTGCCTGGGGGACGATTTGGTTTATATACCTCTAGTAGATTTTGATTGTTGGACCTTAAAACTCTAGCAGGAGTGTGTATCTTGAAGGTTGATGAAAGGGAGGGACAGAGGGAGGGATTGAAAATGAGCTTATGCATGAAATTTAGTTGAGTGTATGTGAGATGACTGGGTAGCTCTAGCCAATTTAGTTTTTGCAGAGAGGAACAGTGGTGGGTGGAGGACCTGAGGTTGGTGGCAAACTTTGCAATTTTGTTGTAGCAAGAGGAAAGTTGTGTTTTAAGTGAGGTCTGTAGATTAGTAAGGAGTGGAGCTCCATAGAGAAGGGAGGGAATAAGAAATGAGGTTGAGAGTGTGATTTTAGTAGGATTCCGATATCTGGCACACCACCTCTTCCTGCATGGTAGAATGCCTAATGGTCATCTTTTTTAATGGGAATTATTTTACAATTTAAATATTTATTCATAGTAAAATGTATTGCTTAATACTAAACTAATTTTCCTTTGTTTTGTTCTCTCCCCTTTTCTCTCTCTCTTTTTTTTTTTTTTTTTTTTTTTGGAGATGCAGAATACCACCCATGGCTCATGACACAAGTGAGAAATCCATGTGGAGCTTCAGCCCAGTCCTAGACTTGTATCATAATTGAAAGAGTCTTTGGCATGTTGAAACACTGCTTCAGTTGCCTTGATGAGTCTGGTAGTGCCCTTCAATATGACCCAACTACTACAAGTAGGATGCTTACTGAATGTTACATTCTGCACAACATGATTATGCACCACTCAGGTGATGGTGTAACCTACCAACCAAGCATTGCAGCTTCCAAGTCCAGTCGTATTATGATTAATGATAGCCAGTTAGCAGCAATAGTAATAAACCCCATGCTGCAAGCTCATGCATGGCAAACAGCTGCGTGAGTAATGATGTAGTAGACAATGACATTCAGGTTAGTGTTTTCTTTCTTATAAAAAAAAGAATATATATATATATATATATATATATATATATATATATATATATATATATATATATATATATATATGTGTACAATTTAAAGCAGGAAGTGGTATGTGAGGGCATTGCTGTGCAGTACATGGTCTACTGTGACTGTTCAGAAATTCGCTCTTAATTTTAAATATGTTTAATTCAGAAGAGGACATCATATTATTGTTTATAAAAGTTATGCCTAACTGCTTACTGACAATAGCTCAGTGATGTCATAAGGCATCATATAAATTTTACTTTTAAACTGTTTTGCTGCTTAGGGACAGGAATTATGTGTGCAGTTACTGAATATGCTGACATTGTAAATTTAATAAAAACTATTTCAGTATCTTTCTTCTTAGAATTTGTCAAATTACATGTCTTAAACTCTGTAAACTTGCATTAACATGAGTTCATACCTTGCACTAGAATGGAAAATGTATTACATGTTTTTTTTTTTTTCAATATTTCCTCAGTTTTATTTCTGCACATCAGATTATTTCATTAGGTCATACACACCAATCTATATCCTCAGAAATAGAGATAATCATTTGTGTACTGCTGAGTGCGAAATGGCAACAGTGCTAGTGTAGATGGAAGGATACTCGTGTATTTTTTCATGTGTATATTATTCTCTTAACAGTGGGTATTTATTTTTCCATTCAGCTGTAACATCGCTGAACTGAAACTGTTAATAATGGATAAACCCCCAAACATTGCAATCTGCATGGTATGCTGTATACCATTGCATCAAAATTGTTCTCTTTAATTGTTAACACTTCCATTACTGAAATGAAGTACATGCACATGCAAAGCCCCTCGATCCTGGGTAACATTGTGCATGCATGTATTCTGCATTTACTTTTTTTAATGCATTGCATTTAAAGTTAAATACTGACAACAGTGAATTGAAAGGCATGGTGGTCAAATGCTATGTTTCATATCATAAGTAATTAAAATGTCTAGCGTGAGTCACAGTAGGTCAAGGTCAAATGTATCATACACCATGCCTCCTAAAGATACTGTAGGTGAAGGCTGGTGTGATCCTGAGGAAGGGCTGTCATGTGAGCTGGATGGTGACTTGCTGTGATAATGTGACCTACTTAATGCAAGCGATCCTACAGATATGGACCTCACAGTGTTGTTGGACTGGGACATCAGATGAGATTTTCTGTTATGCGTAGATGAAAGCTGACATGACCTGTGTGAAATACGTTGTGTTTGTTTTCCCACTACTATTTTCACTACCATCTTGAGAAATACAAGTAGTGCAATTTGATATGTCTCCTACATATCCACAGAGTACCCTGTCCTTTTTTCATTCCTAAACTGACTTCTATTTAAGTCTGATAAGTTCTCATCATTATACAGACATAGGTGGACATGGATGCTTGGTGTGCCACCATACTAAACATCAGTATGATCCTGGCATTATCCCTACTCTTGACAATTTCTTGACCATATAGTGTTGTAAACCTTAATGTACACCCTGTAGAACTCTAATCATTCCTCTCTGTGGCAGTGCACTGAGGCTTAACAATGTGATAGCACATTTGCTGCTGGGCAACTAGCACTTTGATTCCTTCTGCAGTTGTGACACATGCCTGTATATTGTACTCCTTCTAAAGGTGTCAAAGTGGACAGTGTTACCACTGAATTTCTGACATTATCCTGAAGGTATTTATGTGGGTCTGGAGACAATGGTGTTGAGGTGCAGATGTTTCTCCCTGTGCAACATACAGTGTAATGCCGGTATGTAACTGAATTTGTGATCCGTTGTCACTTCCAGGAGAGTTACTAACATGTCATAGGGTTTGAGATCTTGCGATTAATCTTGGTGACATAGGTTCATAGGTTCATAGGTGTGTTCTAGGCTAATGGCACTGGAGCCTTTACAAGCCTAACCCATAGGATTACTCTGGCATCGTGCCATCTGACCTTAGTTCCCAGTGCCTCTGTCGAGTAAAGCCACTGGAGTGATCCCTGGGGTGAATTTTCTATTTCCCATCCACTCATCAAGATTTGTCTTGAAGAGGGCCAATGAGGTGCTCTGCTTGACATGTATGGGAAGTCTATTCCATAGCATGGCCAGTCTCTGGGTTATGAGCCTGTTCTTCTAGTGCGTTCTGTTGACTCTGGTAATGAGGTTGAGATCTCTGGAGTGTGTGGTGCGAAGGGATTGGGATTTCTTTAGATGTAGCATTTCTAACAGAGCTGGGTCAGACATTGCTTTGTAAGTCTATCAGAGACAGCCTCTAAGTGGGCAATATGAGACAGAGAATAGCTGGAATTTTTTTAGCCTATCCATATAGGACAAATGTTTAAGGCCTAGGATCCTCTTTGTGAGGTGCTTTTGTGGCATATCCAGTTGTTGTAGGTGTTTAGTGAGGTACATGCCAAATGGTGCATTGTACTCAATGATTGGCCTAATGAGGGAAGAGTAGAGGGAGACAATGACTTCTTTCTTCCTGGATGCAAAACCCTTAGTAATGAGATGTGTCACATAGAAGGACTTTCTGACCACAGTGGCAATGTGGTGGTCAAAAGAGAGGTTGCTGTCAACCTGTGTTCCCAGATCACTTATAATGCATTCTGTTTTCAATGGACTACCATTGATGTGGTAATTCATGGGAACCGGGTTTTTCCCAAAGGGGACGATGACACATTTTTTGGCATTGAGCTTAAGGCCATGGTTTTGACACCAGTCGTTGGTCTCACTGAGGCCTTTGTGTAGGATGTCAACATCACTCGGGGAGTGAATAACAGCTCCCAACATGCAATCGTCTGTGAACTTTGTCATCCAGAGTCCCTTTGTGTTGGCATGGACTTCAGAGAAGTAGACACCAAACAGGAGAGGACCTAGGACCAAACCCTGTGGGACTCTACTCATGACTGGTGGGCAGTCTGACTTGGAGTCAACTACTTACACACTGTGTGATCTACCTGTGAGCCAGTTTGCAACCCACCTAGTGATATAGGGGTTGATGCCTAGCTTAGTGAGTTTTTCTATGATTCCTGAGTGGGAAATGGTATCAAAGGCTTTGGTCAAATCAAGGTAGGCATGATCCACCTTGCCTTCAGCCACAGCTCTGGTGACTGACTCAGAGAAGTTGACAAAGTTGAGCAGGGATGATCTACCTTTCACAAAACCAAACTGTGTGGGATCCATAGTTTGGAGATTCCCTATATCCTTGTTTATTAGGTCCATGATGATGAGTTCCATAGCTTTGCATATCAGACTTGTCAGGCTAATGGGGCGATAGTTACCAGGGTTTGCAGTTGCTCCTCCTTTGTGGAGAGGGATGACTGTAGCAGTGTACCATTTGTTAGGGACAAAGCCTGTGTTGAGCCTGTGATTGAACTGGGCACACAGGTGAGGGGACAGTTCACTCTGTAGTCCATGTAGAACACAGCCAGGGATATTGTCAGCTCCCATAGAAGCTGTATTATTGGCCTTGGACAGTGCTGTTTTAACCTGTGCAGCAGTAATACTGGGTGCCTGGCACTCTACTGGTATTGTGACTGGTACCTTGGGGGGGTAAAGTTGGCACTGAATATGTCGGCCAGTATATTGGCAATATCTGTTGGCTTGGTATAGGATGTTCCATTGTGCAGTAGCTCACAGCAAATCTGGGTATTGCCGTGGTGATTCTTTATATAACTATAGAAAGCCTTGTCATTCTGTTTTCATAGCTAGCTTTAGAGGATTTGATGAGGCATCTCAACTTTTTGTTGAGGCTGTTAAGGGGAGTTTTTCCTGTCTTGGGACTTTACCTTATTCTGCACATTACTTGGGGTTGGTGCCACATTCCTTATGCTGTCTCATAAAAATAACTATAGTATCATCATCATTAGATATTCTACACTGATATCTTCTAAATTTACTGGTATAGTGGAACTGCTCATTTCTGCTGAAACCGTTCAATGTCATTACCATAGCCGGCATTAGACACCCATGAAACCCGAGGCCACAGGGAGCCCCCAATTACTTCCCCACAAATGAGGGACCCATTCAGCATCCTCAGATTGCTCCGACCGGCGTTGCTATTCTTCGGCTCGGCTCCTCGTGGATGTCCGCTCGCGTAGTCCGGCATGGTATGTTCGTCGACCTAGGAGTCTTTTCAATTCTGTATACACACACACACACACACACACACACACACACACACACACACACACACACACACACACACACACACAAACATACACACACATAACGCAAACCTGACTTCTGTAACAGTCACTATGCTCCGGCTGACCAAAGTTAACACAGTTTTCATGGCATATATGCGCTTTTATGTGTTACTGTACTTTTCAGGTATTTTGGCGGTTATTTATAATTGTTGTATGTAAATGGGACTACAAATGCAAAGTGAAACACCTTCTTATTTGTGTTATAACCCATGTTCTGCAAATAATCATTCCCTTTTGTTTAGGAAAAAAACAGAGGAATTGGAACCATCAAAAGTTTTTTCTTTTAGTAGTTGTGAAATGATTTTTCATAAAAATAAGGACGCATTACAGGATAACAGCCAGTAGAACTTGCCTTGTTCCTACTCACGTGAGCAGAAACAGAAGTGTTCTTTTGTTTTCTTCATTAACTTTACCACCATCCCAAAATCTATTAACAGAATTAGTTGGTAATGATACTAGTTCTACACTAAGTTTTGGGGACTCTTAATTAAATCCCATTTGAACCCTTTGCTTTGTCACCCCCTTAGCTTTTAAACACTCTTCATGAGATCATGCTATATTCCTGTCCATTTTTACTAAAAGGCGATTTATTTATTTTACATTTGTTTACCAGGAAAGTCTGAATGGACACAGGTCCTTTTTCAGCGGTGGCCCATGCAGAAAAGCTACAGATACACCGATATTGTTAACATATATTAGCATACATAAGGTATCAGTTACAGAACAATTCAGTAGTTTAACAAGCATACAGGATACCATTTTGATGGCAAAAAAGTACAAAATGTTGCAGACATACATTTCATTAAATGGAAAAAGTTGTGTTATAGATCTTAATGCTGCAGTTGCAGTTAAAATGATTGAGAGGGTTATACACAATCATACAGATGTAGTTGCTACAAATGCAATTGAGGTGATAGAAGGGTAAAAGTCTTAGATGAAGTTATTACTTGTTATACAAGATAAAAAGGGTAATAGACTGCTATGATAAATGTCCTTCTGTTCTTTTGTAAAGAGCTGGGCTATTTGTTAATCAAATGTTCACTTTCAGTATATTTTCTGATCACCACCCTCTATTTTCTTAAGTTTCACAAGCCCCTGTTTTGTTTTTGTATGTGAATACTTGATGGAGGGTGACTCACTTCACTGCCCTTATCTTAAAAATATGGTGAAATCTTCAGCAGGTAACTATAATACTGAAAATGTTGTATATAGGGCCATGTGTAATGACCATCCTGCATTTTATATGGGTAAGACTATGAATGAACTGAAAAGGAGGATTTCAGGTCATCTTTCTGACATCAGTCATCAATGCCAGAGGAACGCCTTATCCAGACACTTATTAGAACACCCCAGACATTATAATTTTAGATTTATCATTCTGGATTGTATGGAGATGGATGAGCTTGAAGGGGACATCAGTGGTGTGTTGGAGAAAAAGGAGCAATGCTGGTAGTTGAAATTAAATGCATTCAGAAACCAGGACTTAAGTACTATTGTTCTATGAAGAGTGTGTTGAATTTATGTAAGTTGCTGCACAATTTGTAAAGATTTTTTAGGGAAGTTTGTGAGGAATATTTTATGTACTAAAAATATACTAAATAATAAAAATGATGTGTAGACTGTATATATATATATATATATATATATATATATATATATTGTGTGTATTTAGCTAACATCAATTCTGCTTTGATTAGGTGTATTGCATCACATCAGAGATTTAAATGGTAAATACATATGTTTTCTTACTGCTATTACCATGCAGTATTAGTATAATTACCCCCCCCCCCCCCATTTACCATACTGGTAGATGCTCATTCACACACACCTGAACACTTTTATACATTACTAGTTTACTTACTTCATCCACTGTTTGTTTTTTTCTACTAGTTTTCATTGTATAAACATGTTTTGGGAATGCAAACATGAAAAGAGTCATGATAGTATTTTTTTTGCAAAGCAGTGACATTTTTTTCTGAGCTGTTAACAGTTTCTTATACACATGAATGGATATTTACTAAATATTATTAGACAGATGCATTTTTATATTTATAGTGTTCTAGTCTGATTATGTCTATGGTTAGAAAACTATGTGCTGTTCTTGATTTTAGTTCTTGTGATGAAAACTTGAGAAACTTTATTGTATTCGATGCAAAGCGATTTTAGTTAAAAGTCTTTTTATGTATAACTTTTATGTATATGTTATGCTTTTCTTAATATCTGATCTTGGAATGGGGGGGGGGGGTGAGGAAACCTAGGGACAGGATTATATAACTTTTTTCTGCTGAGTTGTTACATTAAGATGATTTGTGGGGGGGGGGGGGAGTGAGGGGCTATGGTTGTAACAGTTTTATTTTATCTTTGTCCAAAATTCTTCTGCTAAGAGACTGAGGAAGGAAGGCTTATTTGTGATTAATGTCCAGATTTGATGTAGTTTTTTTATCTAGTTTTGTATAAGAATATTCAATATTGCATTTTGTTTTGTGTACAATTGTGCTGAAATATTGGTAGTGGGGGGACAGTGACTGTGAGAATGCTGCAGAATATACAGATGTTTTAATATATACCAATGCAAACCCTGTTCTGCTAGTATGTTTTGTGTATGCCGGCAATGTTTACAACTATGCCTGATGCTACATCTTTGTTCTATGATAATTTGTTGCTCTGTCCAGAATTACTGTGCTGAGAAGTTGGGAGGGGAGTTAGTGGCTGTGAGAATGTTGCAGAATGTACAGCTGCTGTTTTAATGTATACTAATGCAAACCCTGTTATATTAGTATTGTGTACACCGGCAGCATTTACAACTATCCCTGATTGTACGCCTTTGTTCTATGATAATTATTTGCTTTGTCTAGAGTTATTGTGCTGACAGGTTGGTAGGGGGGGGGGTTACAGTCTGTGAGAATGTTGTGCAATATTCAGATGTTTGCTTGGTATTTATCTATTTTCATTAAAACATGTGGGATTACGCAATACATTTTACTTCATAATCTGTTATTCCAGCAACTATATTTGCTGATAAGCACAATGTTTTTTATGTTATGCCTTTGTGTTTTTATTTTACTTTCACTTCATCCAGATTTATTGTGCTGAGATACTGGGGGTAAGGGCTGTGACAGTTCTGCAGAATGCACTGTACTGATGTCTTAATGTGTGCCAGTGCAACTCATGTTCTACTATTGAAGTTGATCATAGCAAAGTTTCAAACTAACCCTGATGTTATGCCTTTGTTCTGCATTTATTTTTTTGGGCTTTGTCTGGAATTGTTAAGCTGTGAGGTAAGAAGAGAGGGGTAGGGGCTGTGAGAATGTTGTACAATGTTTAGATGTTTGACCTGTATTTTTGGTCTGTTAGTCATCATAAATGTGAATTCACACAATGCATGCTACTGAAAAATCATTCTACCATCCTACCATCTTTATTAGTTCATAACCACAATGTTTTAAACCCCCTAATGTTACGTCCTTGTCTTGATTTTTTGTTTGTTTCTACCTCCTCTAGAATTGCGCTGAGACTTTTGGGGTAAATATGACAGTTCGGCAGGATGTACAGATTATTGTAATGAATGCTAATGCAATCCCTGTTATTCTAATATCTTTCTAAGTTTATCATAGCAATGTTTGCCCTACCATCTTTATTAGTTCATAACCACAATGTTTTAAACCCCCTAATGTTACATCCTTGTCTTGTTTTTTTTTTTTTTTTTGTACCTCCTCTAGAATTGTGCTGAGACGTTTTGGGGACTATGAGAGTTCTGCAGAATGTACTGATTATTGTAATGAGTGATAATGTAATCCCTGTTATTCTAATATCTTTCTAAGTTTATCATAGCAATGTTTGTAACTATCCTTTATGCTACACCTTTGTTCTGCAGTTATTTTCAGCTTTGGAATTATGCTGAGAGGCTAGGAGGTTGTTAGGGGTTGTGAGACTGTTGCACAATGTCTAGATGTTTGTTAGTTTTAGTCTGTTCTTCAAAAATGTGGGGTCACACAATGCATGCTACTGCAAAATCTTATTCTAGCATCATTATTAGTTCATAAGCCCAGTATTACTTACTGTAGTGCTGTCCATCATGTTTGGGTGTCTATATCCTGTCTGCAAGTCTGTGTAACCGTCTGCCTCTTGTCTCTGTCCTGTGTGAGGGAGTCTGTGTGGGTGTCTTTGTTTACCTCTGTGAGACTGGCTACCTTGATGCTGTACAGAGGCTTGCCATAATGTAACAATATTACTACTAAATGCCAGTAAGTGTGTGTGTGTGTGTGTGTGTGTGTGTGTGTGTGTGTGTGTGTGTGTGTGTGTGTGTGTGTGTGTGTGTGTATTTGTGAGTGGCTACCTTGCTGTGGTACAGGGGCTTGTCGTAATGTAACATTAGTATTAAATGACAGTCAGTGTATGAACCTCTGTGTGTGGCTACCTTGCTGTGGTACTGCAGCTTGTCATAATTTATTGGTATTGAATTTTATTTATTTAACATTTGTTGACCGGGAAAGTCTGACTAGGACAGAGCCTATTTTTAGCAGAGGCCCAGGGAAAAATGCTGCAGAAGCATATCTTTGGAATGTTGGAGGAAACCACACGAATGTAGGGAGGACATGCAGACGCCACACAGAAGGCACCCAGCTGAGAATCGAACCAGAGAACCTCTTGCTTGGGGTGGGTGATAAAGTTAACTGCTGCACCACTCCGCAGTCCCTATCAGTGTGTGTGTGTGTACCATTGTGAATGGCTACCTTACTGTGGTACAGGGGCTTGTCATAATGTAACATTGATACTAAATGCCAGCCAGTGTGTACCTTGTCATTTCAAGTCTTTTTAATGGTCTGAATGTAGTAAAACTACACGGTGATTGTTAAATGGTGCTGCATGAGCTTGATAGGGAAGGAGGCGTGATGGCAATGTGGTCACAACTTGAAACTTGCTGGGGGCCCCCAAAATACTAGCACCGGTAGTCATTACATGCAGAAATGGAGTTCCACTCTTAATAGTAATTGTTATGTGTTGCATATAATCATTCCACTTGATCAGTCATTGTTCAAAGAAAATGTGTTGCGGTTGTCAAACCAGCCTGCAAAAGTAAATGTCTGCTGATGCTACAGACATGGGTAATAGTCAGTGTACTCACTAGCCATAATTATGCCAGTGTCATTGACAACTGTTTCATAGTTATCTCACCAAATAAAGAGGAGGTTTTCCTCATCAAGTGTTAAAAGAATAAGTGTTGCAGTCCCAAAGTCCAAGTAATGCTATGGGCAATTACATTCTCCCTTGCCTTTGCTCTGGAATATCCTAACATATCATTGTTCCTCTACATGCACTATGTTAATGTGTGGTTCCTTCCTTGAACAACATTTATATCCATAAGCATTTGGTTCCAGTCCTCTGCCCTCTCAGCTTATTTGGGTCCTCCATTTCCAAAAGAGAACTTGCCATGTGTCCTCAGGCCTGCTATGAGGATGTGGTTCTTCTCATAGCTGGGTAAATGTGTCCTTTTCTGTCTGGATCCATGCTGCTGCTTCATGCATTTATCTAAAACAACATACCAAAGTCATATACTGAAAACTTTGATCCACTCATCAGCCAAATAACACAGCAATGAAATCATGCCAGCTTTCATCATAAATAAGTCAAAGATCTGATTACAGAAGCATTTATTGTGATACAACAGCCATATGCATATACACATATTGGAAGTCCAACTTCAGCCAGTTAAAATTGTTTAGTATTAACCTCTAAAACATCATCCACAAAAGCAAAATAGCAAGCACTTATTATTACACGGCCATCTTATGCCATTTCTAACAAAGTTGTGACCTTCTGCCACTTTTTCTTCATGGATGCAGTTGATAATCTCACACTAAATCTGTATGTAACCTGACAATATAATAAATTGCTGAAGATGCAAAACATCAGACCTCACCAACTTCAAATTATTTACCAATATTTTCTGTAGTATAATTTATAAATGCAAAAAAAAGTATTGCTAAGATTTATCTTTCACATTGCTATCAGTACTAATTTCTCATACATTTCCAGCTCTACTGTCATGAAATCCCATTTATAAATGTCACTGTTATCATTATTAACATAAATCAACTTCATGTGGCCTTCATATCAAAGAAAGACACAATTCTCCTAGCAATAATAACAAATTCATCAAAAAACAAATACTAAGGATGTAGTCTAGGTCCATAAAATGATTAAAAAATGTGAGTACTGAGGAAATATTTATTATATTAAGTGCTCTATAAATTTAATATAAACTGCTTCTTAATAATTTATAAATTTGTTGTCAATTTTTATCTTACTTCAAAAATGTTGAGCGTTCCCAAAACTCTTCCCACCTAATTCAAGTCATTGCAGCTAGATATGGAGGTATTAAACTTATTCGCATAAACTCAGACTCATTTGCTCAGTTTATGCAAATTAGGTTGAGTTGTGCTTATCTCTATGTATCACAGTAATATGTGAGTGAGTATGTCAACAGAGTCAGGTAACTAGACCTCATGTAGCTGTGGATGAGCTGCACTGGTCAGTACTGAGTCAAGCTGGCCTCAGGAATGCATAGACAGGCTTAATATATCTGAAATTTCTCTATGTATAGAAAAGGTTGCATGATCGTGAAGACCAGTGCATGCCCATTCTAGGTATTATAACACATCATATCGCCACAAAACACTTGGCACTTTCTATTACAGCAAAACAATAACAGCAGGACTATTTACAATGTAAAGTGATAGATAAACTGCTATTTAGGCAAAATGTTTACAAAACTCATTTATGCATAAGCTGAGAGTCAATTGTACAAATACAGATTGTAATATTATTGCACAGAAGAAAAAACTCATTTAAACAAATGAAAAATCAGTGATTTAATAACTGACTTTCATTTGCCATAGCAAAAAATGTAGATAGATAGATAGATAGATAGATAGATGGGTAGATACAGATACAGATATATATGTGTGTGTTTGTGTATGTGTGTGTGTGTGTGTGTGTGTGTGTGTGTGTGTGTGTGTGTGTGTGTGTGTGTGTGTGTGTGTGTGGCCAAATTTTCTAATAATAGCACTACCATACTTAGTGACCCTACATGGTCGTTGCTTTTGATTATGATGATGATACACTGTAGCAAGTGTGTTTCTAAACCTGTTAACCACGGCACTGCATTTGCATTCTTCAATTTGGTACTGCCACTTTGAAAGATAGCTGCCATGAAGGCACAATGATGTACTCTAAGCAGGTCTAATAAGCGGAACATGTTCATAGCATACCTCTTGCAGGGTTCACTCCTGGACAAGACTGAAAGACCAGTAGGCTCCAATGAGTGGTTGACATCTGTCAAGAGTTGAGTGAGCACCTGTCATCCCTGACAAGCATCACCCACTCTGGTATGTAGTGCCATCACAGATACAATGAAATAAAAAGGCATAAGTCTGACAAGCAGGCACAGTGGGTAGACCCAGTGAGGACAAGAAGGCCAGAGTTTTACAATAAGTATTTTAACATTTTATTTTTAAATCCTACCTTAAATATATTTCAATATCATGCTAGATAAATACTGCATAAATTAATAAATGCAAGAAAAAATGTAAGTGCAGATATGTATAAGTAGGGATGAACGGATCTGTAAACAGAAATGCATCTGTATACAAATATGGTGGGATGGTGTCCTAGGCTGCATCTTACATGAGCTCAAATATGAACTAACCCCTCACCTAAACACACTGTTCAAACTCAGCGTCTCCAAAGGCTGGTTTCCTATTAGAAGATCGAAGACACATTCTTTCAAATGCATCTTGGTCAAACTCAAAAGCCTGCAACGGCAAAATATCGAAGAGGCTTCTGAGCGAATTCTTTCCCAGGGAAAGAATTTGCTTGGTCGCTTCATTACTTTGCCATTTTCAGCACTGTAGTGCAGTCTTGGAGTTGGTATATTTAAGTAGGGGGGTGTGGGGAGCAAAGCACCCCACTTAATGTAATGTTTAAAGTGTGTTTTTTTGTTGTTGGTTGTTGTTGGAACAGCGATTTTTTTCCCTAGGAAAAAAAATCGCTGTTCTGACAGTTCAGAAATGTAAGCTTTCACTTACATAGGGTCGATTAATCACCATTCACTTTTTAAGCGCTCGGTGATCTAATATAGACCCCAAAGGCTACATAATCATAGAGTGGTGCACAGGAATGGTTATTCCACTCCACAAAGTGGAGCCACAAAAGACCCTGGGAACTATCTCCCTATACGCCTGACTAGCTTGGTCTTCAAGTGTATGGAATGCATTATCATGGAACTCATTAACAGAGACATTGGGAACCTCCAAACACTGGACACTACCCAGTTTGGTTTTGTTAAGGGCAGATCATGCCACCTAAACCTGGTGGACTACTTTGAGACAGTTACCAAGGCTATAGACAAGGGAAAGGTGGTACACACAGCCTACCTAGACCTCACTAAGGCCTTTGACACCATTCCCCTTTCTGGTATTATAGACAAGCTCACAAGCCTGAACATAAACCCCTACATCACAAGATGGGTTGCCAACTGGCTCATGGACAGAACCCACATGGTGAGAGTTGCGGGAGCTAGGTACAACTCTAAACCAGTTACAAGTGGCGTTCCCCAGGGCTCAGTTCTAGGACCCCTCCTGTTCAGCATATACTTCTCAGAGGTACAGGGAAGCACAGGAGGACTATGGCTAACCAAGTTCGCAGACGACTGCAAACTAGGGGCTATATTTGACTCTCAGGCTGACATAGAAATCCTCTAAAAGAGTCTCACTGAGACAGATACCAGGTGTCAAAATTATGGCCTCAAGCTAAATGCCAAAAAGTGCATAGTCATCCCCTATGGAAAAAAAACAAAATACAACAAACTACCACATAGGTGGTAGTCCCCTAAATATGGAAGGTGTAATAAAGGATCTGGGGACCCAAGTAGATATTAATCTCACCTTTGATAATCACATTGCCAAAGTGGTTAAAAAATCCTTGTAAGTGGCCCACCTAATCACAAAAGGGTTCGCATCCAGATCAAAAGAGGTCATTGTGCCCCTCTACTCATCACTCATCAGACCCATCATAGAGTACAACACCCCATTCGGGCCGTACCTTACAAGACACTGCAACAGCTGGAAAGACCACAGAAGTACCTCACCAAGAGGATCAATGGCCTCAAACAGATGCCCTATGCAGCTCAAATAAAGAAACAACAGTTGTACTCGGTTGCATACCGCCTACTCAGAGGTGATCTCTGCCTGACATACAGGGCCATGTACAACCCAGAACTGATGGACATGCTCCACCTAAAGAAAATCTTATCCCCTTGAGCCATACACTCTAGAGATCTAAACCTCACCACAACAATAAATAGGACATTCTGGAGGGATAGATTCCTGTCCCAGAGACTTCCCATGCTTTGGAACAAGATTCCAGTCTATATTAGGCAGAGCTCCTCGCTAACACTCTTCAAGAGAAACCTCGACGAGTGGATGGGAAACAGAAAGTTTACCTCGGGGATCACTTCAGTGGCTCTGCTGGACAGAGGCACAGGGAACTAAATCTAAGGGGGCGGTGAAAGCAAACACATTCTGGCTAGGCTTATAAATGCCTTCGAGCAGATAGCCTAGTACCCACCTATGAAACTATGAACCTATAATATGGCATGTGTATATGCAGACATGCAGACTATATATCTATATTATGTATATATACATATATCTAGATCTAAATATGTAAATATATATATATATATATATATATATGTATATATATATATATATATATATATATATATATATATATATATATATATATTGAAATGCATATGGTCAAGGCCACCTGTTCGAATTACCAAAAGCCTGAATGCAAAAAAAAAAAAAATCTACATTTTTGCAAGGGGTCAAGTCCCCCCTGCACCCCCTACACACCCCATCTCTGAGATTACACTATAGTTGGGAAGTTGGGAAAAGGACAAATTTCTCGATCACTGTACTGCAATCTATATAGAAATGCTTTAAGGGGGAATTTACTACTATATATAGATATATATAGATATATATATGTATATACACAGTATGTATGTATATATATATATATATATATATATATATATATATATATATATATATATATATATATATATATATATATATATATATATATATGGGTTCCCTTCAGAATCTAGTACAGAATACCGAAACCCCAGAAGCGCGAAATTCAAAATCCCGAAGTTCGGAGATTTTGAATTATCAGTTTTGGTGTTGCGGTATGTGAGTTGGTAGTTGGAGATGTAGGTAAGTGTTTGTGTTTTACGGGTTTTGGGTAGGGTTTTAGTGTGTGTCTGTGTGTTTTGTTAGTGTGATGTGTGTGTGCAATTAGAATGTAGCTTGTGTTGTGGTGTTTTTGTGTGCTTGTCTGTGTAGTGCGACCTCGGAGTTAGTATATTTAAGTGGAGGGAGTGGGGAGGGGCTTGCCCCCCCTGCTTGCATGCAGGGTAAGTGTTTGTGTATATGGAGGGAGGTGTATGTTTGTGTTTGCAGTATGCTTAGTGTAGAAGTCGCGATTTTAAATTTCGCGCTTCTGGGGTTTCGGGTTTATAGATTTTTCGACTTCATGGTCTTGAGATACTGAAATTCAGGATTTCAGTATTTCAAGATTATGAAGTGAATCTATATATATATATATATATATATATATATATATATATATATATATATATATATTTTTTTTTTTCTTAAATATATTTTTATTGAATTCTTCAAACTTTTCAAACATACAAAGGAAAAACTGTAAGTCATTACAGGAAGCAGTAAAGTATAGGTATATATGTAACAGTTAGTACAAAAACTATGCATTTATAAAACAGCAGTTATCTTACAGGGAAACTTACATCTTAGAGACCAATATAAGCAGTAAAGACCCCTAATAACATATTACAGTCAAAGTCTAGAGATACAAATGGAAAGTGGCTTGGAAGGAAGAATATATGACTGTCTTAAGAAGAAAGAAAAGCGGTAAGGAGGGTATAACTATAAAAAACAACTATTTACATCATGTACTTCTATTTATACCATATTTACAACTTATTTACACCATGGATGCCAGAGGATAACAAAATAATATAACAAAATATTTTGTAAAATCGAAAGTTACTGTGTGATGGTAACAATGTCTAATGGTTATAGGGCCAGATATGATACTGATGGAGGATTTCCTGGAATGTAGTGCTAGTGACCCCCATTTTGGAAGATTATTTAGTTTGGATTAGGTCAAAAAGTCTACACCAGTAATTCTGAAAATATTTTTTTTTTCTTTTTGTTATTATTGCATAACTTATGTGCAGATATATATTTGATTGCCATTGATGTAATGTTTTCCCAACTTATTGTTGAGGGATTGACCCAATTCTTGGCTATAAAATATTTGAGAAGGGCGCAGGCTGTAACACAGATGTGGCGATGGATACCCTTAAGAGATTTTGGAATTATATTTAAAATCATGGTTTGCCAAGAGAATGTGTTTTTTTCATATCCCATTTTTTCCAACTGAGTTCTGAGAGAACACCAACGTTTGCAAATATTCTTACAGCTCCAAAAGATGTGAAGTATATCTACATGTGGGAGGGAACAGAATGGACAGGTTAGGTTTTTATTGTATCCGAATTTCAGTAAGACTGCTGGGGTATAGTAGGAATTTTTTATCATAAGCTGGGTGTAAATTAGGTTTTTGAAGGGGGTTAGATTCAGGGTGTTATTGATTGCTTCGCACTTAGACTCCATAGAAATTTCTCCTTATATACCGTCCCAATATTTGGAAAATAGTAGTGAATGATCATACTTAATGCTTGATACAAGTTTATAGGTATTCGAAATAATTTTGTTCAGTAGGGAAAGTGATTTAATGATAGATTGTGATATTGTAATGTCTTGCTCCTTCACTCTATAGTTAGAGAATTTTGTTTTATAAGTGAGCTAATTTGTCTTAAGATAGGATCATATTTGTTAGGAGCACCAAATAAAGTTTTGACCTCAGCAACATTTTTAGAGTTATAAAAGTGCCAAACTATGGCTTTCTTAAAACTAGGGAAGTTTGTTAGATCGATCATTTTATCACTTATAAAACAAAATTCTCTAACTATAGAGTGAAGGAGCAAGACATTACAATATCACAATCTATCATTAAATCACTTTCCCTACTGAACAAAATTATTTTGAATACCTATAAACTTGTATCAAGCATTAAGTATGATCATTCACTACTATTTTCCAAATATTGGGACGGTATACAAGGAGAAATTTCTATGGAGTCTAAGTGCAAAGCAATCAATAACACCCTGAATCTAACCCCCTTCAAAAACCTAAGTTTGGCTTCGTCAAGGGCAGATCATGCCTTTTGAACTTGGTCGACTTCTTCGAAACAGTCACCAAGGCCATTGATGAGGGAAAGGCAGTCCATACAGCCTACCTTGACCTTGCAAAGGCCTTCGACACAATACCCCACTCGGGTATTGTAGAAAAACTTACCAGCTTAAATGTAAACCCATATGTCACAAGATGGGTTGCAAACTGGCTTAAGGACAGAACCCACAGGGTTAGAGTTGCTGGCGTTATGTCAGACTCCAAGCTGGTCACAAGCGGTGTCCCACAGGGCTCGGTCCTTGGCCTCCTATTGTTCGGCATCTACTTCTCAGAAGTACAGGCCAACATGGGAGGACTTTGGCTGACAAAGTTTGCAGACGACTGCAAACTGGGCGCCATAGTGGAAAGTGCATCGGACACAGATATCCTTCAGAAGGGACTCACGGAAACAGATAGCTGGTGCCAGAGCCATGGCCTGAAGTTAAACGCCAATAAATGTATAGTCATACCCTTCGGGAAAAACAAGGTAACCCCAAGCTACCATATAGGTGGCAATCCACTAAGCACAGAAGAGGTTATCAGGGACCTGGGGACCCAGGTTGACAGTGGCCTTTCTTTTGACACTCATATTGCTAAAGTGGTTAGAAAGACCTTCTACATTGCCCACCTGATCATGAAGGGATTCACATCCAGATCTAGTGAGGTCATTGTTCCCCTGTACTCTTCACTTATAAGACCAATGATCGAGTACAATGCCCCATTCGGGATGTATCGCACCCGACATCTGCAGCAATTGGAGAGACCCCAAAAGTCCCTCACCAAAAGGATAAAGGGACTCCACAATCTGTCATATGCTGCCAGATTGAAGAAACTCCAGCTCTATTCAGTTGCATACCGTCTGCTCAGAGGTGACATGTGCCTGACATACAAGGCCATGTCCAACCCAGAATTAATGGACATGCTCCACCTCAAAAAATCCAAATCCACCAAAACCACTAGAGCAAGCGACTTAAACCTTAGCACAGATATAAATAGGACGTGCTGGAGGGATAGATTTATCACTCAGAGACTCCCTATGCTGTGGAATAAAATCCCAGTCCATGTGAGGCAGAGCACCTCACTGGCTCTGTTCAAGAGAAATCTTGACCTGTGGATGGGAGATCGTAGGTTTATCCCGGGAATCATCTCTGTGTCACTGCTGGACAGAGGCACAACAAACTAATGGGCACAGTATTTTTTCATATAAGGGGTGGCGTAAGCCACAAAAATTTGGGCTAGGCTTATAAATGCCTTAGGGCAGATAGCCTAGTATAAACCTATGAACCTATGAACCTATGAATAGGTTGGAGAAAGGGAATAATATTGAGCAATTTTGAGGAGGTCATCAGAGTTTGAAAGATGCAAATTATGCTAAAAAAGGGACAGCATATGGATTGAATTTTAATGAATATATATATAGTTGCACCAGATTTTGATCCAGGTTGGGTACCAAGATTCAGCAGAGGGATCATAACAGGCTATTTGAATTAGACGGCTAGCATTAATGATGTGGTAATATAAATTAAAGTCCGGGAGACTTAAACTGCCTTTGTACTTTGGGGTAATTAGATTCCTGAATGATATTCTGTTTGATTTAGGGAACCATAAAAACTTTGAGATTGTGGTTTCGATTTTTCTGAAAAAAATTTTTGGAACTTTTAAGAAGATGGAGTTAAGATGAAAAAGGATTCTAGGCAAAATATTCATTTTAATGACACCATATTTTGATAGCAAAGAAAGATTGATGTTTTTCCATCTAGTTAGATCATTATTTGTCTGATCCCAGACTCTATATAGGTTTGCTTTTATTAGTTCTTGGTGAGGGTATGTGAAATTTATTCCTAGGTATTTAAGTGTATATTTGAGAGAAATGTCAGACAGGGGGAAGTAATATTCTAAGTGGTGTGTATATATATATATATATATATATATATATATATATATATATATATATATATATATGCATTTACACAAAATGTTAAGAACACATTTGCATTGCCACATAATTCTATATATTTGTACTATTAGCTATTTAGTGATATGGTAAATATATACGATAATCGTGTCTTCTAGAATATTAACTACAGGTAAATAATAGTTGACCGCATTTGCCTAACACACCCAAGACAGAGTGGGGGTTAAAGCAGCAACTGAATGGCCTGCACAGTGGTTAGTTAGAACTTCACTGTTCAATGTCTTACTTTCAGAATTTAAGAGTGTATTGATTGCGGCAACTTTACTTGATCTGATCTGACTAATGTAAAAATGCAGGTAATATACACAAGAAAAGTGCAACTGAAATACTTGCAAACATTGAAGAAAGTACTCATAGGCCAAAGACACAAGCTGCACACAGTCATCAAATGTAACAGTTTAAGGAAAGTAAGCCTTTCCTTGTAGTTCAGATTGCAATAAATTAATATTACATATGGATTTTGCAGAAATATTTTATAAAAATCTATTTTTTGCTGCTTTAATGGTTGGTAAATATAGGCATATAAGGAAGATTCAATACAAATTTATGCAAAAATAAGCAGACAGATTCAGCATCATTACAAGAATAACTTATTTGCTTTGCTAATTAATACATGTATTCATGTAAGAAAGATTTAAACGCACATTTGTGATAGGGACGCAACCATCACCTATGTCTTCTATATCCAGCAAAAGAGGAAATCTTTCATAATATGCATGAGGAAAGACACCTAAAAGGATTGACCAATATTGTTTGTGAGTATGCAGACGTGATTATAAAAAAAATTAAACGTCATTCCAAAAAAATGGGTTAATTAATACTTGATTTTTCCTTAAATCCAGAAGTAATCCATACAAAAAATAGTAAAATGAACAATGTGTTTTCAGTATACAACTATAGCACAATTCATATCAAACATAAATTTCCAATGTGTTACTATTTCTTATGTCACTCCACCTTATTGCATTAGTATCAGTAAACTGCAAATCTAAATATCGCCAAAACTTCTTATCATTTTACTGATTGTCCACATTTCCATTAACATTTCCCAGATTATTTTAAGAAATCACTGTTAATAAAGATTGCACTGATATATTGCATTATGTGTGAATTAATTATCTCCATTTCTTGTTTGTCTCTCTACTCTCCCTTTTTCTTTTTCTTATTTAAACTACGTATTGTTTTGTCTTTCTTTTTTTTTTCTTTTTCTCCCATTTGTGTTAATTTCTCTGTAGAATCAGAATCCCTTGGAGCAGCCAAACCATATTCCACCCACATCAAGGAGCGTTCACCTTCTGCCTGTCCAGGGATGTGCTCACAGGATCAGGGCAGTGACACTGATCTTGTAGACACGCTGTCATGGTGCAGTCTGATAAACCAAACAGACAGTCAGCTTCTGGACCTGATTGAGGATGTGGTGGAGCAAGTAGTGGACAGACAGTTTCAGCCAGTACAGAATGTTTTTTAGCAGGCTTAAAACTTCCTGCCCTGGTTGGAGCTGACAATCTCTTCACCAGAGCCCCCCCCCCAAAAAAAAAAAATTGGGATCCTCCAATGCAATACTATCAGGCAGTAGAAACATTTGAGGTGCTGTAGACTGACTGCCACCTTGTGACCAACTGTTCTTTACCTCACAACTTCCCTAATCCTCTCTTCTACATCTTCTATCTTACTTTCTTCTCAACCTACCCTCTACATTTAAAAAAAAATAGTGGTATTTATCCCCCAACAAAAATATAGTGCCACTCCCCTAGCACCTCCTCCAGCACACCCCTCTTAATGTGATCTTTGTGTGTTCCCTTTTTATTACATCTCAAGTTTTTGCTTTAAATTCTTCAACTATGTTTGTGTTTAGTTACATTAATTCATCGTTGCTCAAAACTTTAAAAATTATATGGACATGTACATTTTCACATAGGACTTCACACATACTTAAAGATTAAATAAGGAATGTTTATGCATTTCATGAAAGTAAGCATAGGTTGAAACATGTTTTGCATTTATTAATAATTCAAAGTGAAAAACCTGCAGTTAGTGCATTTGCATATAGGCACAGCACACTTCACAAGTCACCACTACAAAAGTGCGAACCTCAGAATTTTGTCTATCACCCTATGTTTTACATTTTTTTCTGAGCTGCTGAAGTAGGTGGATGATATTCCATGAAGCATGGAATTAACTACAGGAGTGTATATGTTTGTGTGCACATCGGTATGAACAAAAAATGCAGATCTGGAGAAAAAAATGCCTTTACAAAAAGTCACATAAAAAACACAAAACAGAATCGATGTCACAACAGCATGTTAATGGCTCAGCTTTTACACTGCACAACTCACAACAGATTATTAGGTTTAGTTGATATGCTCTGTTCATGCAAGCTCACTGTCTCAAGGGGAATGATGCTGCAAATCTAATGGAGAACTTTGGGGATTGTCTGAGTTTATAATAACAATAGCTGCTGCAGTCGGAGTCAAACAAAACCAGACCACTTCCCACTGCTGAGCAGGAAAACCTATTGAAATTTTTGTGTAAGAGCAGAGGATATACATTAGTTTGTTCAATGGGAATCTTGGAGTAAGTTTTATTTTAATAATGATTTCTACACTTTCTACTAAAACAGTGAAGATGAAAAAAGATCTCTTATTTTTCTTACTGCTACAGGACTGAGGATGTATAGCTGATATAATCCACATAAAATGGAAATTATTCTGAAATTTTCACTAGTACTTTTATAACTAAATATAAAATTATTACTCTGCAGTCTCATTTTTGTTGTACTGCTGGTTTAAGGTACTTCAATGCAAGATGACATTTCTCCATTTTACGGTCCAGTCAGTGTCATTTGCCATGAAAAAGCACACACATCACATACAAAAAAAAGAGAGTGAGTCATAGGGCTAGAAGGCATTGTTCACAGAACAGTACCACTTGCTTGACGTCTAAGTGAAGTCCCTTAAGAGCCCTCATTTTAAGCTTTTCACATGCAGCAACACTCCCAGAAGACATGTTCACATGGGAAGAGTTGCTGGACCTTGTGAAGATGTTTTAGTCAGAGGTCTCATCTGTTTTATATATTTCTGATGATGTAATCTTCAAAAAAACAGTGCCACAGAATGTTTATTCCAAACTGTTGCAAGCTTTAATATGTCAGCAAAATGTAAATAACATTAAATTTGTATGTTTTGTCATGGTTGCTTTATTTACATTTATGACATTATTTATGTATAACTGACTTTGTATGATATATATGTTAATTTCCAATGACAAACAGATTATATTTCAGTCTATTGATCTAGCTCTCTCTCTTTCTGCATGCTTTGCATATCACTTGCATCTCCAGATTTCTATTTTAAAAAAAACTTTTAACTATTTTTAAGTGAACTACATAAGTACTTTGGGGTATGACTTTATTTGTTTTTCTTTAAACGAAGCCACACTTTTTTTTAAATATTCCCTTTTGAAAAAGGAGGCATGATTCCTGACGAATCATATCATCAAGAAGTTGTTAAAATTAACAAAGGTAGTTGTATCTGAAAATAATCACTGTGAAAGAATGGGAGGTTACAATCTGAAACTAAAGGGAACATTAAGTTAGGATGGGATTTAAAGAGATATTTACTGAAGGGTGCAGATTCAAAGAGTGATGCAGAGGAACTATAAATCTGACTTAAAGAAGAGAAGAAGACTATTGAATAAACAGCCTGAGTGGCAGGTTAGCATGACTGAGAAAAGAGAGACAAGATCAAACTGGATGGGCTCATTGGATTCACATTGCCCATCCTGTTCTATGACTTTTATCTTTCAACAAGTAGTTTACCAAACATCCAAAGGTTTCTGTCAGTGAAGAGTAATAAAGTATCAATTTAATCCTGATTCAAGTTCTGCTGAAGTAGTTTGCTTTCAACTGGTATAAATTGTATGACAGATTGTTACCCATGGCATGTAAAGTAAGTCATAATATGACTATAGCTAACAGACCAAAATGCACAAATACAGATGCGTGCGCGCAACACACACACACACACACACACACACACACACACACACACACACACACACACACACACATACACCCCATGGACACTTTCTTCATAACACACAGGAATGGTTAGAATAACTGATTGACATTGTAAGCAAAACAGACAACTCCAACAGGTTGAACAAATTATATCTAAAATATATGCTATGCTCAAAAGAAACATTAATAATATTATTACACTATGAGATTTGGAAACATACTGCTTTGAACAGCTGTTACAGTTATGAACAGACTTTAGCAGCTCATTAATTATTCTGCAATACCACCATGATAAAAGTAGCCAAGAGGGACATGCTGAAGTTCAGTTTTTCCAATGCACTCTACTCATGACTCTTATCAGGGACAATAAAGCAGTGCTGCAGTGACAGATATGAATGGAAACACAGGCTCGACAGAAATTATAATTATGTCAGTAGATCCTTGTGGTATGTCAGAGTGTCATTTACCACAAATTACTTCTCTGGCATTATTTCAATTATTAAGGTTGAGACCAGTCTGCAGCGGCTGTAGAGGCTGTGGACAGTAGCTCCTATAGTCCAACATTTCATTTCTTCTGTCCTCATTTGCCTATAGTGTGACATTCAGCAAGTAACTTAATGAGACAGTGCTTAGGGACAACTGAGAATTTGGGATAGGATTTTCAATGTTCACTTTGACTATAAACCATTAACTACTCAAAAAATGACCCATCATCCAAAACAACTTTGATATGTCACAGATGTACAGACTCCATCTGTGTCAAAGGAGTAAAACCAATTTGCTTTGCAAACAAGTTTAGTCATAGTTACTGTATTCTAAGAGTTAAGCTATGACAGTAATGGGAGAGGGGTGAGTCATGTGGAAGGAAAGGTAGGGGATGTACATAATGGAGTGGTTTATAAGGTTAACTTAGGGGGAGGGTCATTCTCTATGGCACTACACATATGGTTTGAGAGGTTAGTGTAGTGTCGAAAGTGTCAGCATGTGTAATTATTTCTTAGGTCCCAGGTATTTGTGGTGATGTCAGGTCAGTTGGATTATGCATTTTTTTTAAAAGTTTTGTACTCCTATGACTGTATTTGACACTGTGGGGGGTGCTGTGTTTGGGATAGTTGTTACGGGCTTAGTTCATGGAGTAGCATATGAATCAGGGACTTTAGAAAATGGGGTTTTACAATGGTATAGCATTTATTATTAGAGGGCTGTTACCCTAAAGTTTAGTTGTTTAGAGAGGAGGAATGGCATTGGGAAGCATTATGCCATGGAAGTGTGATCTATTTTTTTGTAGATAAAGTATAGTTTTAAGCATTTTAGAGTGTTTAGTGTTTCGTTTTAGAGGTTTTTGAGTGAGCAAATTGCTCATTTCAGTTGGGTATGTTGAGCAGACAGCTTGCAGGAGTGTGAGTCAGCACAAATGTGTTATGAAGATGACATCACCAGGTAGGGGATCATTACCTAGGCAAATGGAGTCCTCAGTTGGGTTTATCATTCATTAATGGTTGAAGTTTTAGTAAATCATAAATGTAATTAATTTTAAGCAATTGTAGTGAGTTGGAGAGGCAATAGGTAATGGATTTCAAGGGTTGAACTTTGTGAATACATCATACTGTTCAACCTCTTACTTCAGGTAGTTGTACAGTATCAGAACTAGTGAGTGGACTATGGAAAGAGATAGTGTCTAAGATTGTTGTTGTAAACTCGAAAGGTTATTCTGGTGTTAGGTTTTGTTTCGACATGCATTTGGTGATATTAGTCGCCAGTCATTTTACTAGTGAACCATGAATTTAATGAAGAGCAGACCAAAATCTAGATGTTTTATATATATATATATATATATATATATATATATATATATATATATATATATATATATATATATAAAAATTCTACACAACTGATTCTAAAAATAAATAAAACCAGTATAATACCATGCAGCTGAACTGATTTCTTGCTGGGCAAGATTTGAAAGACATGTTAACACAAACTCATGCCATTCTGGAAGTTTTAAGTGTACTATCATTTTAAATGTACATGGTTATGGTATAGTCCGTCATTTGTTTCCCTTCAACTTTGGTTAGTTAGCTTTATTGGGGGGTTAGGGATAAGGTATTTGAGGCCACAGGTTAATAGTAGGAACCCAGGGTAGTTACAAGAAACAAGCCAGGATATATAAATAAATATATATATATATATATATATATATATATATATATATATATATATATATATATATATATATACAGATTCACTTTATAATCCCGAAATAATAAAATATCGAATTTCAGTATCTTGAGACTATAAAGCTGAAAACTCACAAACTCAAAACTCCAAAACTGTGAAATTCAAAACCGCGACTGTCAAAATAACACTACACCACACCACACAAACACAAGTACACCTACCTTCCAACACTACAACAAACCAGACCAGCACACATGAACACAACAAAACAAACACACACACTTCCTATAAGCAGGGGGTAACCCCCTTGCACCCTCTACATATATATACTAACTCCGAGGTTGCACTAAAAACCAAAAGACAGAAAACCCACCACCACACATTCTACACCCCCTTTGCACAAACACACATCACATGCATACAGACACCACCATTCTCAACACTTACACACTCACACTCTCACCTATCTGCCCTAACCCATACCAAAAACTCCCCAACACACTCACATACATACAAACCCTCCCCAAACCCCTTAAAAAACATTACGTTTACCTAATGCACCATCACTACTGTGGGTTTGACATTTTCAAGTTCGATATTCTGCAGTTTTGCACAACTACAGTTTCAACACTTTAGTCTTGAGATACTAAAATTCGACATTTCAGTATTTCAGGATTCCAAAGTGAACCTATATATATATATATATATATATATATATATATATATATATATATATATATAAATATATGAGGGTCATGCAGGGGTAGTTGGGTTAATGGGAGATAGGTGCAGTGGTGGCTGCTGATGCAAGGGTTAGAGGCTGCAGATGGGCATTGCATTGCTGGGGGAATAATGAATTAGTGCAGGGGATGGAGTTCCCTGGGAGGATTAATGTATTAGTACTGGGGGTGGAGTAGGGTTGATTGGTGTAGGTGTGTCCTGATTTCACTCTGGTTTTCTTATGTTTCATGATGGTGCAGGTGGAAGACTTTGCTCAAAAATGGCAAGATATGGTATTGCAGGTTGACAAATTCTTCCAGACAGCTCAAACAAAAGAGCAGACATTGTAGGAGGCTGTCCATGCAGACCAAGCAAGGAGAAGCAGCCAGTGATAGAGGCCTCAGACAGTGGAGCAAAGAGGGCCAAGACATCAAAAGAGACACCGGTTCAGCCATAGTCAATGGAGCAGAAGCAGCCATCAGGTAATGAGCTTCATGTTTCTATAGGACAAGAGGAGGGGGGTGCTGTGCTGTCGGATGCTGCTTTGCTTACATTGATGCATGATAATAATGTACATGATAGGATCAGATTGCAGAGCTTACCTGAGGGGAAGCCCAGTGGTGGGTGCTTTTACATGAAAACCACACAGTTTTGCAGAAGGATTTTGATATGGGTGCCACTGCAGACTGTATGTTAGTAGACAGGGGGTTTCTGTTGCTGTCTGGGGAGGGGGTCATAGGTACAGAGAGCCAAACAGCAGAGGCAAGTCTGTGCTTGAATCAGCAAGCATCCTCACAGATTATGGTCCCAGTGAGTGGGGATGCTAATAGGTCACTCTTCATTGCTGTTTATATTCTTCAGGTGATGAAGAAGAAGATTTGGATTAGTGATTTTGTGGAGGATTTTGACCTCATACATGTCGATATAGTTCATGTTGGTGGAGTGAGAGGTAGACGGGGTTAAAGATCTCATGGCAACATTGTCAGCATTGGTTACAGGAGCGTTGGTTGGTACTGTCCGATAATGTGGGATAATTGGGCACTGGGTTTTGTTTACTTTAGTGCCATTATAGTGGAAACAGGATCACAGCAGGCCCTGCCATTGCATTCTTATTTTTTAATGAGCAGGGAGATGCAGAGGCTTTGTAGTAGGAATTCGTGGCTGCCTTTCAATCAGCATTTTCATAAACTCAGGACAGGGGACATGTCTTTAGTGTGGGAGTGCAGACATCTGGATACTTGAATCATGGTCATATTGGAGAGAGCAGCATGGTCAGTTAAAAAGGCAGCTGAACGTGTAGGTGGTAAAGATAAAGTGTATTGGGCAGCTAATCTAGGAAAATATACTTGCCTGACATATGTTTTCAAATGTCTGTGCCCCTTGTGAGGGTTAGCATCTGCCTAATAATGTTGGCGGAAGGATATGTCTGGTGACTATATAGGATATGGAATAGTGGTCAAGTGATGACAAAAAAGAAGGGTAAGTCATGGGTAGTAGGATATTGCCACCTTTTCATCCATGAGCTGGCTGAGAGGCAAGAACATTCACCTATTGATGTGGGTAGGTTGGAGTTACTCCTCTCCAGCTATCATTTTTAAGTTGGTCACTTGGCAGCTAGTATAGAGGTTTGTATGTGTTTTTTTCCATTAAGTCACAGGTTGGAGGTACAAAGAACATATTAAGAATTTGAAGTCAGTGCTAGATAGAAAGGGGTGGTTCAGGCATTACTGGAGAAAGAGATGTCAGCAGTTAGGGCACTACAGCCCATTGATGCCACTCCATTTGCTGCATTACAGGTATTTCCATCAGACTTTGTAACTAAGGCATCTCCAGGGGAATTTTGGCTCATATATCATTTGTCATTTCTGGAAGGTTACTCTGCTAATACACATATTGATAGAGCAGATGTTACAGTTTAGTTTGCACCATTAGATGTAGCAATGCTAATGATTAGTTCATTTAATGATCCATGGTTGGCTAAGGCAGACATAAAGTAAGTGTTCCTATTGTTGCTGGTAAGGTAGCAAGATTGGCTTTTAGGAATGCAGCTGAATGGGAAATTGTAGTTTTACAAGGTGATAGCTATGGGCTATTCTGTTTCTTGTTAGTTCAGCACAGCACCATACATTTTTTTGCAGCAGGATAGCAGCTATTGAGGATATTCATTATTTGAATATTTTTTTTTATTAGTTGGGGAAGAAAAAAGAGGCAGGAGAAACAGGGATGAGGTTATTTGAGCTTTTGTGTGTAGACCTCTAACTACCATTTGTGGAGGACTAATTGATGGGTCCTACTAAGGCCCTTTCCTTTTGGGTTTCATGTTGGATGCAGCAGTGAAAGTGTTTTGTTTGCTGTATGACAAGGTAGAAGAAGTAAGAGACAGGAAGGACGTATTGCTCATTAAAGAAAAAGTCAGAATTAAAACAGTGATGGATGTCTTAGAGCTGCTTAATTTTGCATTCCAAGCAGTGGGTCCATGCAGGAATTTCACAATGCCCTTTTCTAACTTGTTGATTGGAGCAAGTCAAAAGCATCATTGAGTGGGGTTCAGTAAGCAGGTTAATGATTTATATATAGTCAGAGTTTATTTAACACTTTAATGGAGTATGTTCTTGCAAGGGGATTGCCAGATTTGGATTCGCTTACAGATGCTGCTTGAGGCTTTGGCATGGGTGCTTATTGTAGTGGGACGTGGTATGCTTAACAGTGGCCAGTTGAATGGAATGAGGGGAGGAAGAGGGATATCACTTTTTTAGAGTGGATGCTAATTTATGCTTTTATTGTCATTTTGGGAACTGGAGTTTCAAAATAAGAAAGCATTTTTTTCATTCATATAAATTGACAAGCTTTGAGTAAGAAAAGATGTGAAATCTAAGTTGGTACAAAGACTATTGAGGAAGATTCTGTTGGGTAGTTTGAATATTAATCTTTCTTTTTCATCTAAGTATATTTCTGGGCATGTTCATTTTTAGCTGATTGTCTTCCTTGCATTCAGTTTCATGGGTTTCAGAAGCTATTGCCAGGATTTTAAGTAGGCTGTATGTTTGTGCCCAAGGTGGTGTGGGATATTTGATAGGCATGGCAAGTGGGCTGAAAAAGCAATCATAAGCTAAGACAACTACAAAGGCATATAGTAAGGGTCTTACAGTTTTTCAACAATTCCATTAAAGCATTGCTGAGGTGGGACAGGGTCTGGACAGTTCACTTGGTGTTGAGGTACCTGTTGGGTAGATGGCAGGTAGGTGATGACATTAGAACTATTACAGTCCACTTGGCAGCATTAGTTGATACTGCAAAGTTGTCAGGGGTGATGAGTATTCCCTAGAATTGGATGATTTTGAGAATGCGGAAGTGGTAGGAGAGAGTTTGGTCAGAAAATGAGTGATAATAGTAAGTGAGTAAGGATATGTTCCCTTGTTATCAAAAAGTCTGCATAATATTGCTTGTTCTTATTTTTATTACATATTGTAGGCTACTTTATCATTTTTTATGTATGTTGGGACTTTTTTGGTGAGTGAATTGTAATGTAGTTTGAACTGGTAATATACAAAGTTACTCCAATGGGCATGCTGATTTGGTTAAAAAGATCAAAGATGGATCAGGTGGGGGAAAGGCAGACAAGAGGCATTGCCCAGTGATGGTGTGTTTTTGTTATGTCTTGTTTTGTGGGGAATTGCATGGGGAGAGGTATTTAGCAGTTGAATAAATGGGTTCGTTTTTTGTGATGGATTGGTGCAGCAGGTTGATGCTAGGATTTTTGTTACCTGGATTAGAAGAGCTTTGCAGGTGCAAGGTATAACTGGTGAGAATTATGCCACTCATTCTTTCAGGATAGGGAGGGTATTTGATCTGGCAGAGAGGGGAGGTCTATGGAAGTGATAAAGAGAGCTGGTAATTAGAATTTTAGGGTGTATTTGGGCTACATTAGCTAGAATAGCTAGGGTTGTTGAGGTGAGGATCATATCATATTATTTATTTATTTTTATCTTTATTATTTTTTTTACTTTTTTAGGTTATATGGTAGCTAGAAGGGCATAAGTAAAACCTGGAGGTCAGAATTTGAGTTTTGAGCCAAGGCAGTGGCAGACCATATGGTGCAGCCAAAGAGGTATGAAATGCTGTCAGCTATTGTCAACTCTGGAAGAGATAAGCAAGCAATATGGGTATTTGCTTGGTATAGTTATTCAATAAGGAGGCAATGATACCGAGGTTATACTGAAGAAGAAATTGCTTGCATTGTTAAGAATTTGTTATTGGTCAGTCAGAGATTTCCAGGTGTGACGGCTATATGGTCAAAAATAATCTCAAGGCTGGTGTGGGAGGTAGTGTCTAAGTTTAACACATTGGAAGTTACTAGAAAGTTTCTTAACCCTAAGGCAGCTAGGGCAAGTATGGCATTGGGGTTTGGGGTATTAGACCATTGAGATTCTGCAGCTATAGACCTTGTATTCTGTATTGTTGTGATGACAAGGTGGGGAGGGCAGGCTGCAGGGCAGCTTGGTGGGTGTAAGAAGGGCCAGTGCATTTGAACAGGGTATTATGGCCCTTCTCCCACCCCCTTTTGGATTTTCATCTTGTTCTTCTCGTGAGTCAAGTGAATGCATGTTACACTGCTTGTGGATTTGTGTTTGGGGTTAGTGAGCATCCAGATGCTGCTACTGCTACCACTACTGTTTGTTGGTGAACCGTATACCACTCTACCTAATCTGGTAAAGATATGTGAATAAAGAATGTGTTATGGAGTTGAGCATTCTACAATGGTGCCAAGGTTTACATAAATAATGTGTTATGGAGTTGAGCATTCTACCATGTTGCCAAGGTTTACTATCTGTTATATTATATTGTTGTTTCAATGAATTTTAATAAGGCTGGTTAAAAAATCATAAGTGTGTTGTTTGGTTGCGGTTTTAATAAGAGCTAGCATCAAGAAAGGTCTGCTATTTGAAACTGAGTTTAAATGTATTATATCTGTTGTTCAGTACTAGAAAAAAGTTTTTATCAAATCTTCCCAATTCTCTAGTGAAAGAAATGTCTTTCCAAATGTCCCTTTTGCTTGTCAATGACTATTTACAAGTTATTACTTGGATTTGTTAATCTGTAATTTATGAAATGGATACCCAGTTATATTTGGAGTACAGTATACTTCAGACACTTATATGCCCAAATTAAATCAGCCTATATGTACATACAATTGGATGAAGGCAGTTTTGGGTGTTTCAAATGCTCTTCATGTATTAGTCTTCTCAGTGAGAATGTCTGTATTGTGAGCAATCCTCTGAACGCATTCCAATATTTTGATGTTATTGTTCCTTTATGCAGAGAAACCAGTCCCGTAGTCATAAGATGATCAAAGCAAGCTTTTAAATAAAGGTATTAAAGCATGATGACTCTTTGGTATAATTGGACACAAGATAAGTTTCTTGGTTCATAACTCTGTCTAACTGGGTGACTTATATAATGACTGAGATCTGTCCTGTAGGATAACACAGCACTAAAGTCCTTGACGTTTGTTCAAACTGCAGTAATACTATTATTTAGTGTACATGGTTAATTATTATTTCTTAGACCAGTATGTATAACATTACATTTACTACTAATGCCAGAAACTTTGATTTCCAAAGTGCACATATATAATTTATCTAAATAACCCTAAAGGTGATTTTCACCATGAAGTGATGTAACAATGCTAGTGATTTTAACTTAGGTGACATGAATCATTGAACATGGTCTCAAAACTAAATCCTCTGGACTCCACTTGTTACATCACAAAATATGAATACCAATGGCATTCTTCTCTCCAATCAATTTAAGATCCAACTTACTGAGGGGGGTGGCATAATGGTTAAGGTGTTTACCTTACAGACAAAAAAGTGCAGGGTTTGATTCTTACTTGGTGGAATTGGCTAGGCTTAAAAATGACCCACAAGAGCAGTTAGCCTAGTACTAAACTATGAACTATATATAGATATTTGATCCAAACTTTCAAGGGGACTGAATATTTCTATATGGAGACTATATCAAAGGCTTTCACCAAAGGAAGAAAAATAGCAGTACAAAAAATAATCATCTGCATTTACCACAGCAGTATTAAAAGACAATCCTAGGGATTTAATAAAATCCATGTAGGAATAGTGTAAGTCCTACTGAAGGTACTGTGGCCATGTCTGTGTCTAGAGATGTGTAACATATCCACTGCACTGTCAAAGTACCAAAAAGTTAGTGTATGGCACTGAAAATAAAATGCAATAGTTGTGTGTGTGTGTGTGTGTGTGTGTGTGTGTGTGTGTGTGTGTGTGTGTGTGTGTGTGTGTGTGTGTGTGTGTGTGTGTGTGTGTGTGTGCTTGTATGGCATGGCACTGCACATAGCTGTGGACATGTGCCAGACATCTAAAAATAGAAACCGGATGGATATATATATATATATATATATATATATATATATATATATATATATATATATATATATAAATAAAAGTACAACAGCAATACATAGCAGATTAGTTAGAGTGACAGTCTCATTTGCCGTAAGTGTAGAGTTTGAATACACAGGCTGGTTATTTTGTCAATACACATTCTGAGAGTTATTATAAATCCCAATGAAATAATTGTGTGATTACACACACAGGTAATTAATATTATTGTGAAAATGTATGAAATGTACTAGTAAGCCCTGACTGAATTTTGTATGAATACAGACAGGTTATTAAGCATATATGTTGCAAATACATATAAGAGATGTATTTTAAACCCCTAATGGAATATTGTATGTGTACAGAGACATGTTATGAAGCATTTATTTTGCAATTATACAATTATAAAATGTATAATGAAATCATGCAGTGCTGCGTATAGCTAGGCTCTGCTAAGTATAGCTAAGTCTAGCCAAGCACTGCTTAAACAAACAATGTTTTAGCAGTACTTAGCTGGTTTGCACATTGCTAAGCAGTGCAAAGCACTGCTAAGCAATGTCCATTTGAGCAGTGCTCAGCCCAGCTAAGCTTGTTTGTGCACCCCTAATCATTGCTAAGCATTGCCTGTTTAAGCACAGCTTGGTTGAGCTTAGTAGGTTTTCTAAGCAAAGCACCACATTTTTTTAAAATGGACTAATGGCAGCAAAGGGTGGAAAAACAGCCTTATTTAAGTGCAATAGGGAGGATATATGGCCAGAATCTGTTGGAGTTTGATCTTGGCAGAGATTATGGCAGGAGGTGGAGATGGTGCACACTTCCAGGCACAGCAGTGGGACATACTGCAGTTCAGTGTCAGGTTTGGACTCCTTGTAAAAGATCATGACATCCGGCTGCTGTAGGGCAAGTACCAGGTGTTGGAATTCAAATCAGAAGCCTGGGACCAGCTGACACATGGCCTCACCAGTGCAACTGGTATCCGCCACACAGGTCAGCAGGTGCCTCACCATTTTGATGACCTGAAGCGTCGAAAGGGGTATCTCTTGGCCACTTGGATCCAACATGTCTAGCATGACAATGTCCCACAAGTTTGTAAGTATTGTTAGCATTGTTTTACCAATATCTAATCTGCATGTGTGATAGACAGGTATGCACAATGGTGTGTTTCTCTCCCACAGATTTAGAGGAGAGAGCTCGCAACTTGGAGGCCCATGCAGGACACCTGGCCAGGTCGCTCCGAGAGTGTAGATAGTACAGATGTGTCTTGCAATCTATAGTGATATAAACAAGAAAGAGTACATTAGTAACTGCCAGTATGTTTTGAGTGTACTGCAATGAATGTGATCCTAGACCTGGATTGATATAAATGAGTAATGACAGGTACAGTTCAATAAAGATGAAAGCATGATACCTGACAATGCTAAGGAAAAGAAGTTTCTACTGCATTAATAACGTTAAGGAAATAAAAGTTTCTACTGCATGAATACTGTTAAGGAAATAAAGTTCAACTGCTTGAATAATGTCAAGGAAATAAAGTTCAACTGCATTCATAATGTTAAGGAAATAAAGTTTTTACTGCATTAATTGTGGTTTTACAGCTACATTGCAACACCTGCATTATAGGAAGTGTTCATCAATAAAGACTGTTACATGTATACCAATCACTGCATGATGTCACCCCTAATAAACATGTGTTGTTCAACATGTGTGTATTTTGGGCTGTTGGTCATGAAATCGAGTAGTACAACTTTTGTGAAATAAAAATGGAAATAATACCACAAAGTGACTGATGGTTAGCTAATAAAGAACCGTTTTGCTAAACTGTAGATGCGGAGCTGTACTACAAGATGTAATGCATTATATTTGTTCTGCGCTAAGATCTGAACATAGAATAGGAACAACCAAGGTATACAGTGTGTATCTCAGGATTGTCTAGTGTTAACCATTGCTTTTCAGCTATATTCATTCCTGATCTTAGGTACATTGCTGCAGGCAAGTATGAAACTGTAATAACTGTACACTGCAAATCTACCATCTGCAACTCTATAGGGGTCAGGTAGCCAACCCAGCACTCTGATATGGTCTGTACACATCACACATAGTTCCACCCACTAGGGGTTAATTGTCTACACATGCATTCCATCTGTTAATACACAGTTCACCTACTATTTGTGTCATGCATGAATCTCATGCATGTGGTTTAAGTGTCACTGCAGTCTTGTATAACTCTCTATCTCTGTTACCAGATCACATTTTATTACCAGGTAAGCTCTAGGCACATATCAGTCAATCAATATTCAGCAGTGGCTCAGTATCTCAGTTTGATAAACACTAGGTATGATGCACATTTTGTCACACACAAACCGGGGTTCAAATCCAGAGACAAATACTACTAAATAGTTATAGAAACAGTTACATATTGACAGATGTTCTATCCACAGGAATTACAGTTAAATAAATAGCTGTAGTAGCTGTTCAAATGGGTTACTAATTTGTGTGTCCAGATGTACCAGATTATTAACAGCATTACTCAATAAGGTGATAAGATGTCAATATATAAAAAGTCATCAAGTACAATACTAATGCAGGTTAATAAAACAAATAAAACTGTTTAATCTTGGTATGGCTGTATGCCTGGTGTGTCTGTGAATGTCTACTGATAGTCTAACCCCATTCTTGCCAATGATGGCATGATAAGTGTAACATGTCTGTACTGTGCACCATACATGTCTCTCAAGTGTCACACTGTCACAGACTGTGATAACTGTTGCCAAATCCCCTGGCACAGATTTAACATGCACTTCATTTATTTCAATGGCACAGTCACACTACATCAGTCCACAGTACACATTGGTACTCATATATGCACCCCTGACATGTAATAGTCCCCTGTAGTTGTGTACCTGTAGATGTGTACCTGTAGATGTTAAATGTTGGCCCATACTGTCCCATGCAGATAGAATGAGAGGTATGTAGCTGCTACAGAAGCTATAGGGCACTTTTATACATAAAGTAGAGGCAGATCTATAGAGTATATCAGAATACCGTTGCAAACAATATAGCCTATACTGGTAGTAATGGAATGTCTTTCTCTCCCTCCCCCCACCCCTTATATGCATCATAATTTATTATTGTTATACATTGGGTATGGCTTACTTTTAACATATGCTGTTCTCAAAATGTTATTTTGGACGTTGTGTTTTATTATTGCTATGTATTACAATGATTGCATACTAACAAATCTTGTTGAATTACCTATGTTGTTGGCCTTTTGCTATAAGTATTAATGGCATGCTGTTACAATGCTGACTGTTATATCACATTTTGTTGTGTTCCATATGCTATGCAGTGTTTTGTTACTGGGTTAATAGGAATAACCTGGCATGCCATTATAACTAATGTTTAAATGTTCTGTTCATTAGTAATCTATACACTTTGAAGTGGGTAGGCCAGTTCCCGCAGTTCCACCTACACTACCTCAACTGGCCATGGCACCAGGTCCAAGCATGTCTGGGATCCAACCTGGAACTGCCCCCTCTGCCAGTCCTACACCACCTAAGCGTGGAACCGGTTTACCTTCATAACGCTGAATCACAGTGGTATGAATGCTCATATGAACGACTCGTAACCACAAAAGTGAAAACGGCGATAGTCCGTAATGTTCAAAAAACAGCAAATTGAAAAGCAAATTCGCTGTTTTTCGAGCATTAATGTTGAATGAAAAAAAAAAGTGTAAAGCAGGGGGGCAGGCCCCCCCGCACCCCTCATGTGGGGGGCTGCACTCCCCACAACCCCCTACTTTAATATTCTAACTCCGAGATTGCACTACAGTGGGGAAAGGGACCATTTCCCAATCCCCACTATAGTGCAATCTGCTCCACAATGTTGAATGTGCAATGAGCGAATGTCAATGTGCATTCACTCATTGCACATTCGAACCTTTTTATGTTCGGCGTTTGCAAATCTTGCAAACTGCCTTTCGCCCAGTTGCTGTTCACCTGTGTGCAATATGCACAACTAAAGGTGAACCGGTAGAACCACCTCAGGGGATGGTCCCACCCCCTCCATGGAGAAGGAGTAGTCACCCAGTGACAGCTACCATGCATGGTGCACAGGATCGTGCAGAAAGAGTTTGATGATTGACTGACCCAGACTGAAGGCAGGCTGGACAACCTGGAAGGGCAGGCTGGCATTGGCACCCAGCCCCCCCGTACAGCCACCTTTGGTGCCGTGAAGGAGCAGTGGTGACTGCCCATGGGTGAGGACCTCAGTCCCACTGCTGCTGTCTGGGGGCATATGGCTCTCTAATTCCGCAACTCCCTCCCCGACCAAGGTGTTTACCCACCCCCTCATGTGTCATGCACTGCCCCTGTCTGCTGTTTTCTCTGTCTTGTCTGTTTGCAAATGCTACCTCTCCTACCCAGTTTACCTCCCAACATGTGCCTGTATCCCTTCCCCAACATTCCACTCTAGCCTTAAAAAAGGGCATCTGTCCCACAAAAAAATATAGCCCCATACATAGCTCTCCATTTTGCCCCAAATATACTGCCCACAATCAATCATCACATAAATTAATCAACACAGTTATGTCACTCACACCCTTCCTGCTGGGATGTGAGGCTCCAAATTCCAAATTGTCCACAATGTGTCCAGCTGTTGCTGTGAAAGAAATGGAGAGCTATGGTCCTTTTGTACACCTGCCCTGCACCTCCCTACCTGCCTTTCACATTGTTTTACCTCCTGCTTGCCCTCATTTCACCACTTTCCTATTACCCTTTTTTATTTTCTTTTTTTTTGGAAATAGTGCAGGTTTAAGCAGAGTTAAGCGCTGCGCCATGTTGCACAAACTCACACAAACCCATTTAAAGCTACTGCATTAATCACTTTCTGTCTTTCTGACACTGTTCTGTGCAGCAGCATAATGATCACTCCTGCCAAGTCTCAAAACCAGGGCCTTGCCAACTAGGGCATACTGCATTAGCCCACTAAGCCCCTCAGCTCTAAAGACTAGCATTTGTTTCCATAAACCTATCAAGAGTATCAGTATTGCACATCAGAAAAATACTTCAGCCCTGGCAAGTCTCAAACCCACCACTCTGCCAATTACATCAGAGTGCATTAGCTCACTAGGCCAGTTGACTCTGAAAAATACTAGGTGTTTCCATACACATATCTTGAGTATCAGTGATGCACATCAGCAAAAACATAAACTTGCAGTAATTCTCAACCCCAGCACCCTATCAACTACAATACAGTGCATTAGCCTACTACACTACACAGCTCTGAGCGCTGATAGGTGTTTACATACACATATCCTCAATGCCACTTACACTCTGCTTGTACATATAATGGGGAAAGTGACAGTGTACTCGGGACTGTGATGCAGACACCAAACCAGTACACAGCCAAATAAATGCTGATGGATGTACATGAGGCCTAGGATAGCAGGTAGAGCTGACACCCCTGCACAGACTGTTGCAGAATGTTCACAGTTGTTCCACCTACTTTTGGCATGGTTGTCACTAAACCTATTCTGTGTGCCAAAGTACAGGCAAGTCAGTACACATTGAGATTACAAAATCATGACAGACTGTTCAGTGTCACATATCATACCTATCTGGACACACATGTTCATGCCAATACTGTGTAACAGACTGTATGCATGCACATATGACTTTTATTTATTTTATTTTTTTTTTTTATTTTACATTTGTTGACCGGGCTAGTCCAGCTGGATAATTTCCATTTTCAGTGGAGGCCCGGGGAGAAAAGCTCCACAGATAAAAACAAGGTTATCAAAATTAAACATTTAAGCAACAATGCATACATATTAGTCTAGTAAAATACTTGCAAATACACATGACATATTATTGACTCAGTAGCTAAATCTGTTACATTCCTAGCATGCTTTACATTTATCCACCCACAGTCGTGGCTGCCATTCCAGTCTGTTGCATGTCAGGTACATGCTTGTCTAAACAGCAAATACATGGCTGAACCCTGCAATTTTAAGCATAAATATTTGCTGTTACTGCAGTCACAGCCACCTGTATTAGAATGGAAAAGGCCTGTAGTTTGGGACACACTTCACAAATAAGTTTAGGCATCCGAAATCTCAACTACCACTGTCTGGATGGCACTATTACATGACATATGTACTTGAGGCACATGCTTCACCTGGTCTGTTATGGGTGCCATCACCCTGGATATACTGTCACAACAGAGCTGACACTGCTCTCTCATTCACATACACAGCTTGCTGTCTCACAATGTGTTCACAATCCCCAGTATGACTTCTGGCCAGAATGTATTAGCTGCAGCCTGCAACAAATGTGGCAGTATGCTCAGCAACCTGCCACAGACCTGCCATACCTCTCAAACACCTAAAACAGGAGATCCACACAACACCCATACAGAAAGGGGTGGGGGAATGGTCAAGTGACAGAGACATGTGTCACAGTCTTCCCCTACAAACATAAACAACTGATAGACCAGTGGCTACTGCAGCAGGATGCATATTCTGATGCAAATGACGTATGACACTCACATCTGCCTGTCTCCTTACTGATCTTAACTCACATTGAGAAACAGTAAGCTGCCACATAATCAGAAAGTCTGTTCAGAATGGACAAACATACCATGCAAAACGGTGGACATACCACATAAATCTGTACAGGGGACAGTATTTTTACCTAACCTTTGTGATGCTATAGTCCCCAGACCTCGATAATGTACATCACACAGGCCAGGAACAGGACTGAGGCCTACATGCAGGCCTTAAATATAGCACTGTGTTGCCATGCCATTGGCTAATGAAAATGCAACCCAGCTGTTCTGGATGCAATAAGCAAGTATGAGCCACAGACTGGTGTACAGGCAATTACCTGTTCATGAGCATTACCTCCAAAAGGCAAGCTGTTGCCTATGGTAAACAGATCTGTGACGTTCTTTACGAAGACAGATTGTGAGAAGATAAGCATGATAATACAGGATTTTGGCACATAAAGAACACCACTATACCAGGTAACAAATAGAAGTTCCCATGTGATGGAAAGTTGATGGGAGGATGCAGTTATGGGAAATAGAGATTACAACAGTAGGTCTGTACTACATATCTTGGAATGACATGTTGCTCTGACTCAGCTGTTGGGCACCTACAGGCTTCCCTTTTGGCTCTGTAAGCTGTGGTATAGATCACAGCTCTGGGACTCTGAGTTCCTCCAAAAATGGTCAGCTCATGTATGAATGCTACTGGCTTGTGTTTTAGACAATACTGACAGTAAGTCATGGTGGATACAGCTAGCATATCACATGATGTGCTGTCATTCAGCTCGTCTCCATCTGCAAATGTCACACAGGCATACTTCAAACATTGAACATATGTCCCTGACTGTTTCTGATGTACACTGACTAGGACACTGTGTACTCCATGCATGTATCCCATCGCATGAGAGCTATGCCTAGCATACTTGTTGATCCCCTACAGCAGGACAGCAGTTTATAGCCAGTAGTAGTGGGGGGGGGGACAGGCCCGGCCTCAGCGACAGACTGTACATATTGAGCACAAAAATGTAAGGGAATGAATACAGTACCAGATATTATTGTACCTTAAATGATTTCTGGGGCGTGGCCAAGGATGAACACAGGATAGCAGCAGATTTCTTCAGCTCCATCAATTTCATTACATTGACAGGAATTAATTACTTAAAAATTAATTTTTGAAGTAATTTTCTTTCTAAATATGTTTGTTTTATATAGTTCTTGAACTATATCTAAAAAAGAAAGGAAATCTTAATAATATTCCTGTCAGAAATTACTTTGGAAATTTTCCTGTCAGTTTATCAGTCTGAAATGAGTTCCAGTAAGACAAATTCTCAAGACTCCAGCATCAAGAAAGAACTTCAGTCTCTGATAATTATAGTCCAGCAACTTACTGCTAAGATGGATAAAATGGATACTAAAATAGACACTTTCATAGAAAAACTACAAAACAAATAGACTTGTTACATATGGACCTGCAACAACAGAAGATCCAGATGACAGGCATAGAAGAAGCTGTGAATGACATGGAAAATAGAATACAAGAAGAGGAAATCAACATTGAGTTTCTGCTGAAACAAAATACACATTTACAAACAAAGCTGGATGACCTGGAAAATAGATCTAGGCGCAATAACATTAGGATTTTTGGACTGCCAGAAAATATTGAAGGTAACAATATTACTTCTTTTTAACAACATGGCTCCCTAAAACTTTAGATTTACCAGAAGCATTCTCTTTTGGTATCGAAAGAGCACATAGATCTATAGCTAATACTAACTCTAACAAAAACTATCCTAGATCAGTTATAGTTAGATTTCTATCATCTTTTGATAAAGAGATGGTTCTTAAATCTGCTTGGGCTAAAGCTCCTGTTAAGATTAATGAAACAACTGTGCATTTTGACAATGACTATTCTTCCATGGTATTAGCTAAAAGAAAAGTTTTTCTGCCACTAATAAGGGAGCTTAAAAAGCACAGTTTAAAACATACCTTCTGTTTCCTGCCAAGCTTAAAATCTTCCTTCCTGATGGTCCTAAAATTTTCGATGACTTAGACTCTGCTTTACTGTTTATCAAAAAAATAAGATTTTGGAAAAATAGAAGAAATGGAATGGGCTAGTCCTTCGTTAAAGAGACTGGCAACTGAAACTTTGTGGAAGACTTCAGAGAAGAAGAAGAGACTAAAAAACAAATGATTTGTACTATGTTTTTTTCTCTCTCATCATTTTATTTTATTATTAATCTTTTTAAATATAGTTCCTGCATTTCCAAGAAGCAACAAATATTTTGAAAAAGATTTAATCAAAGTTATTCTCTGTGTGCAAAGAAATGTTTTGTTTCATAACTAGTCAAAATATATGGAGATTTAATGGCAAGCTGTGATTTAACTTGTTTCTCTTTCTGAAGAGGAAAAATAAGGTCAGTAATTTGATACATTTTTTTTTTCCTTTAAAAGTTTATATGTTCTTCAAATGCTATTCCTAATTATACTTTCTTGATTACACTGCTTATGATTGTTTGTAAATAATCTGTCATGCTTTAACCAATAATAATTAGAACTAAATAATAGTAAATAATATGTTTTATTTTTAACTCTATTAATATAAACAGTAAGTAACATTCTATTGTATATACTTCTTATAGCTTTCTCTTACATTTTTTTTTTATTTCTGCCTTACACCCTTTTACTTTCTACTCTCTTTTCTTTTCTTTATTAATATATAGAAATGCTTTTGATCATATAGACACAGTAAATAATAAGATTTGCATAGGAGTTGAGTTGGGACAAAAATGTTGAGTTTTGTTACTTATTAATAATTTTGGGCTTGATTTCACTTACATAGAGTCTGTAATAACCTGTAGAATGCATTGTGAAGGTTTTGTCATGTTTA